>NW_026648314.1:0-164772 GCF_030028045.1 Hippopotamus amphibius kiboko
AAGTGGGGTCATGACTGTTTTGACCCTAGGCTCCAACGGCAACCTGCATACATAGCCTCTGGACCTGCAGCTTCCCAGGAGTGCAAGAGACACACAGGCAACACCCTGTTGCCTTCTCGTATGAACTGTGCTCCATGGAGGTCCTGTTGCCTGGCAGTGGCCTAGGCCAGCACAGACCCTAGGGAGGCCTGGCCCAGCCTGGGATGGGCCGCGACCTAGCAGGGCAACGGGCAAGCCTGGAACTTGAGGCCAGGCTGCAGGCTCATTCCAGGTTGGGCCTGGTGCAGAGAGCCTTGAGCCAGGACCTACAGGGCGAATGCTCAGGCCAGTGGCTTCTCCCTGTAATCCATGTTCCTCACTCGGGCTGCTCTGCTTGTCAGACCCACACTCCTAGAAGTGTGTTTCTGAGGCATTTGGACAGTTGGGAAGTGGAGGCTCTCCCAACATTGGAGGCCTGCCTTGAACATTGCTCTGCATACTAAGAGGATTCCCTGCACCTCTGGTGCTGGGGAGAGATTTTCTGCACACAGGAGTCATTGGCACACACAGTGTTTCCCCACGGAAAGTGGTGTCAAAAAGCTCCCTTACAGGAATGCAGGGCACTGTCCCTTTGAAGCCCTCAACGCAGCAGGCTGTCATGGACTCGGCTGCAGGCCTTTGTGGCTGCAGAGACTGCAGCTCCTCTGGAGGTTATGGGTCAATTTGCACTCCTCTTTGAGTAAATGAGGCTTGTGGGGTGAGCACCTTGCAAAGAGTGGCAAGCAGCCTGCTCCTTTTGGTGAGACGCACGTGTGGTGAGAGAGGCTTGGCAGCAGAGAAGAAGCAAGAGGGGCAGCCAGGGAGGGGATTTGCATGCAGCTTGGAGGTCCCAGATGTCCTGCTTCCCCACCAGGGAATGCTGGCGATGCCCATCAGGCCCTATTCACAAGTGGGCCCCCAGCTTCTGGATCTGCCCTGTCCCAGCCACGAAAACACACACAGGCCGAACCCTGAGCCCTGCTTAGGGTGACCTTTGCCGCCCAGGTGGTTGGAATGGCACAACTGTGTTAGGGGAGAGGAGGCCCGAGGAGGCCTTCAGGGAGCTGCCACAGCATAGCAGTGCTCCAGAAAAGGCACTCTCCTTTCTGTAGGCTGCATGCGCACTCGAGCTGCTGCTTGAGGCAGAGAGAGGACAGCTAGGCGATCCATGGCTGAAGGCAATGCAGAGAGATGTTTTGGTGGGGCGGTGGCTCCATCTGCTGGCTGACAAGCGTGGAAGGAGAAGCCTCATTCCCACTGAGTTCCGGAGGAAGTTTCCAAACATTAGGCACTCTGGGTGCACAAGCTAGGGAGTGCTACTGAGGACTTCCCTCTGGCAACAGAGTGGGCACCAAGGGCATCTGGGCTGGAGGGTGCTTGGAAGCCGCAGGGGAGCCATTGGGCACCCAGTGCTCTCTGATGGAGAACACTGCAGGCCCGAGCATCCATGAACTCCTCCAAGGCTTTGGAGGGGGAAAGTTGTCCTTAGCAGAAGGCTTCCTGCCTCGTGCAGCAGGCCTTTCTGGATGGCGAAGCTGCAGCTTCCTTGCAGGCTGCTGGTCCAGGGGCATGTGTCCCCTGGTCCTGAGTGCTGTAGGAGGAGCTCCTAGCAAGGGGAGCCAAGCACCTTGTTTCCTTGGCCTAGACTGGGCTGTGCACACAGAGGCCTGCCAGCAGTGAAGACAGCGCAGGCAGCAAGGGGATGTGTCAGGCAGATAAGAGGCAGCAGGAGTCCACTTGAAAGTGGGGTCATGACTGTTTTGACCCCAGGCTCCAACAGCAACCTGCATACATAGCCTCTGGACCTGCAGCTTCCCAGGAGTGCAAGAGACACACAGCAACACCCTGTTGCCTTCTCGTATGAACTGTGCTCCATGGAGGTCCTGTTGCCTGGCAGTGGCCTAGGCCAGCACAGACCCTAGGGAGGCCTGGCCCAGCCTGGGATGGGCCGCGACCTAGCAGGGCAATGGGCAAGCCTGGAACTTGAGGCCAGGCTGCAGGCTCATTCCAGGTTGGGCCTGGTGCAGAGAGCCTTGAGCCAGGACCTACAGGGTGAATGCTCAGGCCAGTGGCTTCTCCCTGTAATCCATGTTCCTCACTCGGGCTGCTCTGCTTGTCAGACCCACACTCCCTAGAAGTGTGTTTCTGAGGCATTTGGACAGTTGGGAAGTGGAGGCTCTCCCAACATTGGAGGCCTGCCTTGAACATTGCTCTGCATACTAAGAGGATTCCCTGCACCTCTGGTGCTGGGAGAGATTTTCTGCACACAGGAGTCATTGGCACACACAGTGTTTCCCCACGGAAAGTGTGTCAAAAAGCTCCCTTACAGGAATGCAGGGCACTGTCCCTTTGAAGCCCTCAACGCAGCAGGCTGTCATGGACTCGGCTGCAGGCCTTTGTGGCTGCAGAGACTGCAGCTCCTCTGGAGGTTATGGGTCAATTTGCACTCCTCTTTGAGTAAATGAGGCTTGTGGGATGAGCACCTTGCAAAGAGTGGCAAGCAGCCTGCTCCTTTTGGTGAGACGCACGTGTGGTGAGAGAGGCTTGGCAGCAGAGAAGAAGCAAGAGGGGCAGCCAGGGAGGGGATTTGCATGCAGCTTGGAGGTCCCAGATGTCCTGCTTCCCCACCAGGGAATGCTGGCGATGCCCATCAGGCCCTATTCACAAGTGGGCCCCCAGCGTCTGGATCTGCCCTGTCCCAGCCACGAAAACACACACAGGCCGAACCCTGAGCCCTGCTTAGGGTGACCTTTGCGGCCCAGGTGGTTGGAATGGCACAACTGTGTTAGGGGAGAGGAGGCCCGAGGAGGCCTTCAGGGAGCTGCCACAGCATAGCAGTGCTCCAGAAAAGGCACTCTCCTTTCTGTAGGCTGCATGCGCACTCGAGCTGCTGCTTGAGGCAGAGAGAGGACAGCTAGGCGATCCATGGCTGAAGGCAATGCAGAGAGATGTTTTGGTGGGGCGGTGGCTCCATCTGCTGGCTGACAAGCGTGGAAGGAGAAGCCTCATTCCCACTGAGTTCCGGAGGAAGTTTCCAAACGTTAGGCACTCTGGGTGCACAAGCTAGGGAGTGCTACTGAGGACTTCCCTCTGGCAACAGAGTGGGCACCAAGGGCATCTGGGCTGGAGGGTGCTTGGAAGCCTCAGGGGAGCCATTGGGCACACAGTGCTCTCTGATGGAGAACACTGCAGGCCCGAGCATCCATGAACTCCTCCAAGGCTTTGGAGGGGGAAAGTTGTCCTTAGCAGAAGGCTTCCTGCCTCGTGCAGCAGGCCTTTCTGGATGGCGAAGCTGCAGCTTCCTTGCAGGCTGCTGGTCCAGGGGCATGTGTCCCCTGGTCCAGAGTGCTGTAGGAGGAGCTCCTAGCA
This sequence comes from Hippopotamus amphibius kiboko, assembly GCF_030028045.1. Taxonomy (NCBI): domain Eukaryota; kingdom Metazoa; phylum Chordata; class Mammalia; order Artiodactyla; family Hippopotamidae; genus Hippopotamus; species Hippopotamus amphibius. The sequence goes on from NW_026648314.1 coordinate 3,388, forward strand.
AGGGGAGCCAAGCACCTTGTTTCCTTGGCCTAGACTGGGCTGTGCACACAGAGGCCTGCCAGCAGTGAAGACAGCGCAGGCAGCAAGGGGATGTGTCAGGCAGATAAGAGGCAGCAGGAGTCCCACTTAAAAGTGGGGTCATGACTGTTTTGACCCCAGGCTCCAATGGCAACCTGCATACATAGCCTCTGGACCTGCAGCTTCCCAGGAGTGCAAGAGACACACAGGCAACACCCTGTTGCCTTCTCGTATAAACTGTGCTCCATGGAGGTCCTGTTGCCTGGCAGTGGCCTAGGCCAGCACAGACCCTAGGGAGGCCTGGCCCAGCCTGGGATGGGCCGCGACCTAGCAGGGCAATGGGCAAGCCTGGAACTTGAGGCCAGGCTGCAGGCTCATTCCAGGTTGGGCCTGGTGCAGAGAGCCTTGAGCCAGGACCTACAGGGCGAATGCTCAGGCCAGTGGCTTCTCCCTGTAATCCATGTTCCTCACTCGGGCTGCTCTGCTTGTCAGACCCACACTCCCTAGAAGTGTGTTTCTGAGGCATTTGGGCAGTTGGGAAGTGGAGGCTCTCCCAACATTGGAGGCCTGCCTTGAACATTGCTCTGCATACTAAGAGGATTCCCTGCACCTCTGGTGCTGGGGAGAGATTTTCTGCACACAGGAGTCATTGGCACACACAGTGTTTAACAACGGAAAGTGGTGTCAAAAAGCTCCCTTACAGGAATGCAGGGCACTGTCCCTTTGAAGCCCTCAACGCAGCAGGCTGTCATGGACTCGGCTGCAGGCCTTTGTGGCTGCAGAGACTGCAGCTCCTCTGGAGGTTATGGGTCAATTTGCACTCCTCTTTGAGTAAATGAGGCTTGTGGGATGAGCACCTTGCAAAGAGTGGCAAGCAGCCTGCTCCTTTTGGTGAGATGCACGTGTGGTGAGAGAGGCTTGGCTGCAGAGAAGAAGCAAGAGGGGCAGCCAGGGAGGGGATTTGCATGCAGCTTGGAGGTCCCAGATGTCCTGCTTCCCCACCAGGGAATGCTGGCGATGCCCATCAGGCCCTATTCACAAGTGGGCCCCCAGCTTCTGGATCTGCCCTGTCCCAGCCACGAAAATACACACAGGCCAAACCCTGTGCCCTGCTTAGGGTGACCTTTGCGGTCCAGGTGGTTGGAATGGCACAACTGTGTTAGGGGAGAGGAGGCCCGAGGAGGCCTTCAGGGAGCTGCCACAACATAGCAGTGCTCCAGAAAAGGCACTCTCCTTTCTGTAGGCTGCATGCGCACTCGAGCTGCTGCTTGAGGCAGAGAGAGGACAGCTAGGCGATCCATGGCTGAAGGCAATGCAGAGAGATGTTTTGGTGGGGCGGTGGCTCCATCTGCTGGCTGACAAGCGTGGAAGGAGAAGCCTCATTCCCACTGAGTTCCGGAGGAAGTTTCCAAACATTAGGCACTCTGGGTGCACAAGCTAGGGAGTGCTACTGAGGACTTCCCTCTGGCAACAGAGTGGGCACCAAGGGCATCTGGGCTGGAGGGTGCTTGGAAGCCGCAGGGGAGCCATTGGGCACCCAGTGCTCTCTGATGGAGAACACTGCAGGCCCGAGCATCCATGAACTCCTCCAAGGCTTTGGAGGGGGAAAGTTGTCCTTAGCAGAAGGCTTCCTGCCTCGTGCAGCAGGCCTTTCTGGATGGCGAAGCTGCAGCTTCCTTGCAGGCTGCTGGTCCAGGGGCATGTGTCCCCTGGTCCAGAGTGCTGTAAGAGGAGCTCCTAGCAAGGGGAGCCAAGCACCTTGTTTCCTTGGCCTAGACTGGGCTGTGCACACAGAGGCCTGCCAGCAGTGAAGACAGCGCAGGCAGCAAGGGGATGTGTCAGGCAGATAAGAGGCAGCAGGAGTCCCACTTGAAAGTGGGGTCATGACTGTTTTGACCCCAGGCTCCAACGGCAACCTGCATACATACCTCTGGACCTGCAGCTTCCCAGGAGTGCAAGAGACACACAGGCAACACCCTGTTGCCTTCTCGTATGAACTGTGCTCCATGGAGGTCCTGTTGCCTGGCAGTGGCCTAGGCCAGCACAGACCCTAGGGAGGCCTGGCCCAGCCTGGGATGGGCCGCGACCTAGCAGGGCAATGGGCAAGCCTGGAACTTGAGGCCAGGCTGCAGGCTCATTCCAGGTTGGGCCTGGTGCAGAGAGCCTTGAGCCAGGACCTACAGGGCGAATGCTCAGGCCAGTGGCTTCTCCCTGTAATCCATGTTCCTCACTCGGGCTGCTCTGCTTGTCAGACCCACACTCCCTAGAAGTGTGTTTCTGAGGCATTTGGACAGTTGGGAAGTGGAGGCTCTCCCAACATTGGAGGCCTGCCTTGAACATTGCTCTGCATACTAAGAGGATTCCCTGCACCTCTGGTGCTGGGGAGAGATTTTCTGCACACAGGAGTCATTGGCACACACAGTGTTTCCCCACGGAAAGTGGTGTCAAAAAGCTCCCTTACAGGAATGCAGGGCACTGTCCCTTTGAAGCCCTCAACGCAGCAGGCTGTCATGGACTCGGCTGCAGGCCTTTGTGGCTGCAGAGACTGCAGCTCCTCTGGAGGTTATGGGTCAATTTGCACTCCTCTTTGAGTAAATGAGGCTTGTGGGATGAGCACCTTGCAAAGAGTGGCAAGCAGCCTGCTCCTTTTGGTGAGACGCACGTGTGGTGAGAGAGGCTTGGCAGCAGAGAAGAAGCAAGAGGGGCAGCCAGGGAGGGGATTTGCATGCAGCTTGGAGGTCGCAGATGTCCTGCTTCCCCACCAGGGAATGCTGGCGATGCCCATCAGGCCCTATTCACAAGTGGGCCCCCAGCGTCTGGATCTGCCCTGTCCCAGCCACGAAAACACACACAGGCCGAACCCTGAGCCCTGCTTAGGGTGACCTTTGCGGCCCAGGTGGTTGGAATGGCACCACTGTGTTAGGGGAGAGGAGGCCCGAGGAGGCCTTCAGGGAGCTGCCACAGCATAGCAGTGCTCCAGAAAAGGCACTCTCCTTTCTGTAGGCTGCATGCGCACTCGAGCTGCTGCTTGAGGCAGAGAGAGGACAGCTAGGCGATCCATGGCTGAAGGCAATGCAGAGAGATGTTTTGGTGGGGCGGTGGCTCCATCTGCTGGCTGACAAGCGTGGAAGGAGAAGCCTCATTCCCACTGAGTTCCGGAGGAAGTTTCCAAACATTAGGCACTCTGGGTGCACAAGCTAGGGAGTGCTACTGAGGACTTCCCTCTGGCAACAGAGTGGGCACCAAGGGCATCTGGGCTGGAGGGTGCTTGGAAGCCGCAGGGGAGCCATTGGGCACCCAGTGCTCTCTGATGGAGAACACTGCAGGCCCGAGCATCCATGAACTCCTCCAAGGCTTTGGAGGGGGAAAGTTGTCCTTAGCAGAAGGCTTCCTGCCTCGTGCAGCAGGCCTTTCTGGATGGCGAAGCTGCAGCTTCCTTGCAGGCTGCTGGTCCAGGGGCATGTGTCCCCTGGTCCAGAGTGCTGTAGGAGGAGCTCCTAGCAAGGGGAGCCAAGCACCTTGTTTCCTTGGCCTAGACTGGGCTGTGCACACAGAGGCCTGCCAGCAGTGAAGACAGCGCAGGCAGCAAGGGGATGTGTCAGGCAGATAAGAGGCAGCAGGAGTCCCACTTGAAAGTGGGGTCATGACTGTTTTGACCCCAGGCTCCAACGGCAACCTGCATACATAGCCTCTGGACCTGCAGCTTCCCAGGAGTGCAAGAGACACACAGGCAACACCCTGTTGCCTTCTCGTATGAACTGTGCTCCATGGAGGTCCTGTTGCCTGGCAGTGGCCTAGGCCAGCACAGACCCTAGGGAGGCCTGGCCCAGCCTGGGATGGGCCGCGACCTAGCAGGGCAATGGGCAAGCCTGGAACTTGAGGCCAGGCTGCAGGCTCATTCCAGGTTGGGCCTGGTGCAGAGAGCCTTGAGCCAGGACCTACAGGGTGAATGCTCAGGCCAGTGGCTTCTCCTGTAATCCATGTTCCTCACTCGGGCTGCTCTGCTTGTCAGACCCACACTCCCTAGAAGTGTGTTTCTGAGGCATTTGGACAGTTGGGAAGTGGAGGCTCTCCCAACATTGGAGGCCTGCCTTGAACATTGCTCTGCATACTAAGAGGATTCCCTGCACCTCTGGTGCTGGGGAGAGCTTTTCTGCACACAGGAGTCATTGGCACACACAGTGTTTCCCCACGGAAAGTGGTGTCAAAAAGCTCCCTTACAGGAATGCAGGGCACTGTCCCTTTGAAGCCCTCAACGCAGCAGGCTGTCATGGACTCGGCTGCAGGCCTTTGTGGCTGCAGAGACTGCAGCTCCTCTGGAGGTTATGGGTCAATTTGCACTCCTCTTTGAGTAAATGAGGCTTGTGGGATGAGCACCTTGCAAAGAGTGGCAAGCAGCCTGCTCCTTTTGGTGAGACGCACGTGTGGTGAGAGAGGCTTGGCAGCAGAGAAGAAGCAAGAGGGGCAGCCAGGGAGGGGATTTGCATGCAGCTTGGAGGTCGCAGATGTCCTGCTTCCCCACCAGGGAATGCTGGCGATGCCCATCAGGCCCTATTCACAAGTGGGCCCCCAGCGTCTGGATCTGCCCTGTCCCAGCCACGAAAACACACACAGGCCGAACCCTGAGCCCTGCTTAGGGTGACCTTTGCGGCCCAGGTGGTTGGAATGGCACCACTGTGTTAGGGGAGAGGAGGCCCGAGGAGGCCTTCAGGGAGCTGCCACAGCATAGCAGTGCTCCAGAAAAGGCACTCTCCTTTCTGTAGGCTGCATGCGCACTCGAGCTGCTGCTTGAGGCAGAGAGAGGACAGCTAGGCGATCCATGGCTGAAGGCAATGCAGAGAGATGTTTTGGTGGGTCGGTGGCTCCATCTGCTGGCTGACAAGCGTGGAAGGAGAAGCCTCATTCCCACTGAGTTCCGGAGGAAGTTTCCAAACGTTAGGCACTCTGGGTGCACAAGCTAGGGAGTGCTACTGAGGACTTCCCTCTGGCAACAGAGTGGGCACCAAGGGCATCTGGGCTGGAGGGTGCTTGGAAGCCTCAGGGGAGCAATTGGGCACACAGTGCTCTCTGATGGAGAACACTGCAGGCCCGAGCATCCATGAACTCCTCCAAGGCTTTGGAGGGGGAAAGTTGTCCTTAGCAGAAGGCTTCCTGCCTCGTGCAGCAGGCCTTTCTGGATGGCGAAGCTGCAGCTTCCTTGCAGGCTGCTGGTCCAGGGGCATGTGTCCCCTGGTCCAGAGTGCTGTAGGAGGAGCTCCTAGCAAGGGGAGCCAAGCACCTTGTTTCCTTGGCCTAGACTGGGCTGTGCACACAGAGGCCTGCCAGCAGTGAAGACAGCGCAGGCAGCAAGGGGATGTGTCAGGCAGATAAGAGGCAGCAGGAGTCCCACTTAAAGGTGGGGTCATGACTGTTTTGACCCCAGGCTCCAACGGCAACCTGCATACATAGCCTCTGGACCTGCAGCTTCCCAGGAGTGCAAGAGACACACAGGCAACACCCTGTTGCCTTCTCGTATGAACTGTGCTCCATGGAGGTCCTGTTGCCTGGCAGTGGCCTAGGCCAGCACAGACCCTAGGGAGGCCTGGCCCAGCCTGGGATGGGCCGCGACCTAGCAGGGCAATGGGCAAGCCTGGAACTTGAGGCCAGGCTGCAGGCTCATTCCAGGTTGGGCCTGGTGCAGAGAGCCTTCAGCCAGGACCTACAGGGCGAATGCTCAGGCCAGTGGCTTCTCCCTGTAATCCATGTTCCTCACTCGGGCTGCTCTGCTTGTCAGACCCACACTCCCTAGAAGTGTGTTTCTGAGGCATTTGGGCAGTTGGGAAGTGGAGGCTCTCCCAACATTGGAGGCCTGCCTTGAACATTGCTCTGCATACTAAGAGGATTCCCTGCACCTCTGGTGCTGGGGAGAGATTTTCTGCACACAGGAGTCATTGGCACACACAGTGTTTCCCCACGGAAAGTGGTGTCAAAAAGCTCCCTTACAGGAATGCAGGGCACTGTCCCTTTGAAGCCCTCAATGCAGCAGGCTGTCATGGACTCGGCTGCAGGCCTTTGTGGCTGCAGAGACTGCAGCTCCTCTGGAGGTTATGGGTCAATTTGCACTCCTCTTTGAGTAAATGAGGCTTGTGGGATGAGCACCTTGCAAAGAGTGGCAAGCAGCCTGCTCCTTTTGGTGAGATGCACGTGTGGTGAGAGAGGCTTGGCAGCAGAGAAGAAGCAAGAGGGGCAGCCAGGGAGGGGATTTGCATGCAGCTTGGAGGTCCCAGATGTCCTGCTTCCCCACCAGGGAATGCTGGCGATGCCCATCAGGCCCTATTCGCAAGTGGGCCCCCAGCGTCTGGATCTGCCCTGTCCCAGCCACGAAAACACACACAGGCCGAACCCTGAGCCCTGCTTAGGGTGACCTTTGCGGCCCAGGTGGTTGGAATGGCACCACTGTGTTAGGGGAGAGGAGGCCCGAGGAGGCCTTCAGGGAGCTGCCACAACATAGCAGTGCTCCAGAAAAGGCACTCTCCTTTCTGTAGGCTGCATGCGCACTCGAGCTGCTGCTTGAGGCAGAGAGAGGACAGCTAGGCGATCCATGGCTGAAGGCAATGCAGAGAGATGTTTTGGTGGGGCGGTGGCTCCATCTGCTGGCTGACAAGCGTGGAAGGAGAAGCCTCATTCCCACTGAGTTCCGGAGGAAGTTTCCAAACATTAGGCACTCTGGGTGCACAAGCTAGGGAGTGCTACTGAGGACTTCCCTCTGGCAACAGAGTGGGCACCAAGGGCATCTGGGCTGGAGGGTGCTTGGAAGCCGCAGGGGAGCCATTGGGCACCCAGTGCTCTCTGATGGAGAACACTGCAGGCCCGAGCATCCATGAACTCCTCCAAGGCTTTGGAGGGGGAAAGTTGTCCTTAGCAGAAGGCTTCCTGCCTCGTGCAGCAGGCCTTTCTGGATGGCGAAGCTGCAGCTTCCTTGCAGGCTGCTGGTCCAGGGGCATGTGTCCCCTGGTCCAGAGTGCTGTAGGAGGAGCTCCTAGCAAGGGGAGCCAAGCACCTTGTTTCCTTGGCCTAGACTGGGCTGTGCACACAGAGGCCTGCCAGCAGTGAAGACAGCGCAGGCAGCAAGGGGATGTGTCAGGCAGATAAGAGGCAGCAGGAGTCCCACTTGAAAGTGGGGTCATGACTGTTTTGACCCTAGGCTCCAACGGCAACCTGCATACATAGCCTCTGGACCTGCAGCTTCCCAGGAGTGCAAGAGACACACAGGCAACACCCTGTTGCCTTCTCGTATGAACTGTGCTCCATGGAGGTCCTGTTGCCTGGCAGTGGCCTAGGCCAGCACAGACCCTAGGGAGGCCTGGCCCAGCCTGGGATGGGCCGCGACCTAGCAGGGCAACGGGCAAGCCTGGAACTTGAGGCCAGGCTGCAGGCTCATTCCAGGTTGGGCCTGGTGCAGAGAGCCTTGAGCCAGGACCTACAGGGCGAATGCTCAGGCCAGTGGCTTCTCCCTGTAATCCATGTTCCTCACTCGGGCTGCTCTGCTTGTCAGACCCACACTCCCTAGAAGTGTGTTTCTGAGGCATTTGGACAGTTGGGAAGTGGAGGCTCTCCCAACATTGGAGGCCTGCCTTGAACATTGCTCTGCATACTAAGAGGATTCCCTGCACCTCTGGTGCTGGGGAGAGATTTTCTGCACACAGGAGTCATTGGCACACACAGTGTTTCCCCACGGAAAGTGGTGTCAAAAAGCTCCCTTACAGGAATGCAGGGCACTGTCCCTTTGAAGCCCTCAACGCAGCAGGCTGTCATGGACTCGGCTGCAGGCCTTTGTGGCTGCAGAGACTGCAGCTCCTCTGGAGGTTATGGGTCAATTTGCACTCCTCTTTGAGTAAATGAGGCTTGTGGGGTGAGCACCTTGCAAAGAGTGGCAAGCAGCCTGCTCCTTTTGGTGAGACGCACGTGTGGTGAGAGAGGCTTGGCAGCAGAGAAGAAGCAAGAGGGGCAGCCAGGGAGGGGATTTGCATGCAGCTTGGAGGTCCCAGATGTCCTGCTTCCCCACCAGGGAATGCTGGCGATGCCCATCAGGCCCTATTCACAAGTGGGCCCCCAGCTTCTGGATCTGCCCTGTCCCAGCCACGAAAACACACACAGGCCGAACCCTGAGCCCTGCTTAGGGTGACCTTTGCCGCCCAGGTGGTTGGAATGGCACAACTGTGTTAGGGGAGAGGAGGCCCGAGGAGGCCTTCAGGGAGCTGCCACAGCATAGCAGTGCTCCAGAAAAGGCACTCTCCTTTCTGTAGGCTGCATGCGCACTCGAGCTGCTGCTTGAGGCAGAGAGAGGACAGCTAGGCGATCCATGGCTGAAGGCAATGCAGAGAGATGTTTTGGTGGGGCGGTGGCTCCATCTGCTGGCTGACAAGCGTGGAAGGAGAAGCCTCATTCCCACTGAGTTCCGGAGGAAGTTTCCAAACATTAGGCACTCTGGGTGCACAAGCTAGGGAGTGCTACTGAGGACTTCCCTCTGGCAACAGAGTGGGCACCAAGGGCATCTGGGCTGGAGGGTGCTTGGAAGCCGCAGGGGAGCCATTGGGCACCCAGTGCTCTCTGATGGAGAACACTGCAGGCCCGAGCATCCATGAACTCCTCCAAGGCTTTGGAGGGGGAAAGTTGTCCTTAGCAGAAGGCTTCCTGCCTCGTGCAGCAGGCCTTTCTGGATGGCGAAGCTGCAGCTTCCTTGCAGGCTGCTGGTCCAGGGGCATGTGTCCCCTGGTCCAGAGTGCTGTAGGAGGAGCTCCTAGCAAGGGGAGCCAAGCACCTTGTTTCCTTGGCCTAGACTGGGCTGTGCACACAGAGGCCTGCCAGCAGTGAAGACAGCGCAGGCAGCAAGGGGATGTGTCAGGCAGATAAGAGGCAGCAGGAGTCCCACTTGAAAGTGGGGTCATGACTGTTTTGACCCCAGGCTCCAACAGCAACCTGCATACATAGCCTCTGGACCTGCAGCTTCCCAGGAGTGCAAGAGACACACAGGCAACACCCTGTTGCCTTCTCGTATGAACTGTGCTCCATGGAGGTCCTGTTGCCTGGCAGTGGCCTAGGCCAGCACAGACCCTAGGGAGGCCTGGCCCAGCCTGGGATGGGCCGCGACCTAGCAGGGCAATGGGCAAGCCTGGAACTTGAGGCCAGGCTGCAGGCTCATTCCAGGTTGGGCCTGGTGCAGAGAGCCTTGAGCCAGGACCTACAGGGTGAATGCTCAGGCCAGTGGCTTCTCCCTGTAATCCATGTTCCTCACTCGGGCTGCTCTGCTTGTCAGACCCACACTCCCTAGAAGTGTGTTTCTGAGGCATTTGGACAGTTGGGAAGTGGAGGCTCTCCCAACATTGGAGGCCTGCCTTGAACATTGCTCTGCATACTAAGAGGATTCCCTGCACCTCTGGTGCTGGGGAGAGATTTTCTGCACACAGGAGTCATTGGCACACACAGTGTTTCCCCACGGAAAGTGGTGTCAAAAAGCTCCCTTACAGGAATGCAGGGCACTGTCCCTTTGAAGCCCTCAACGCAGCAGGCTGTCATGGACTCGGCTGCAGGCCTTTGTGGCTGCAGAGACTGCAGCTCCTCTGGAGGTTATGGGTCAATTTGCACTCCTCTTTGAGTAAATGAGGCTTGTGGGATGAGCACCTTGCAAAGAGTGGCAAGCAGCCTGCTCCTTTTGCTGAGACGCACGTGTGGTGAGAGAGGCTTGGCAGCAGAGAAGAAGCAAGAGGGGCAGCCAGGGAGGGGATTTGCATGCAGCTTGGAGGTCCCAGATGTCCTGCTTCCCCACCAGGGAATGCTGGCGATGCCCATCAGGCCCTATTCACAAGTGGGCCCCCAGCGTCTGGATCTGCCCTGTCCCAGCCACGAAAACACACACAGGCCGAACCCTGAGCCCTGCTTAGGGTGACCTTTGCGGCCCAGGTGGTTGGAATGGCACCACTGTGTTAGGGGAGAGGAGGCCCGAGGAGGCCTTCAGGGAGCTGCCACAGCATAGCAGTGCTCCAGAAAAGGCACTCTCCTTTCTGTAGGCTGCATGCGCACTCGAGCTGCTGCTTGAGGCAGAGAGAGGACAGCTAGGCGATCCATGGCTGAAGGCAATGCAGAGAGATGTTTTGGTGGGGCGGTGGCTCCATCTGCTGGCTGACAAGCGTGGAAGGAGAAGCCTCATTCCCACTGAGTTCCGGAGGAAGTTTCCAAACATTAGGCACTCTGGGTGCACAAGCTAGGGAGTGCTACTGAGGACTTCCCTCTGGCAACAGAGTGGGCACCAAGGGCATCTGGGCTGGAGGGTGCTTGGAAGCCGCAGGGGAGCCATTGGGCACCCAGTGCTCTCTGATGGAGAACACTGCAGGCCCGAGCATCCATGAACTCCTCCAAGGCTTTGGAGGGGGAAAGTTGTCCTTAGCAGAAGGCTTCCTGCCTCGTGCAGCAGGCCTTTCTGGATGGCGAAGCTGCAGCTTCCTTGCAGGCTGCTGGTCCAGGGGCATGTGTCCCCTGGTCCAGAGTGCTGTAGGAGGAGCTGCTAGCAAGGGGAGCCAAGCACCTTGTTTCCTTGGCCTAGACTGGGCTGTGCACACAGAGGCCTGCCAGCAGTGAAGACAGCGCAGGCAGCAAGGGGATGTGTCAGGCAGATAAGAGGCAGCAGGAGTCCCACTTGAAAGTGGGGTCATGACTGTTTTGACCCCAGGCTCCAACGGCAACCTGCATACATAGCCTCTGGACCTGCAGCTTCCCAGGAGTGCAAGAGACACACAGGCAACACCCTGTTGCCTTCTCGTATGAACTGTGCTCCATGGAGGTCCTGTTGCCTGGCAGTGGCCTAGGCCAGCACAGACCCTAGGGAGGCCTGGCCCAGCCTGGGATGGGCCGCGACCTAGCAGGGCAATGGGCAAGCCTGGAACTTGAGGCCAGGCTGCAGGCTCATTCCAGGTTGGGCCTGGTGCAGAGAGCCTTGAGCCAGGACCTACAGGGTGAATGCTCAGGCCAGTGGCTTCTCCCTGTAATCCATGTTCCTCACTCGGGCTGCTCTGCTTGTCAGACCCACACTCCCTAGAAGTGTGTTTCTGAGGCATTTGGACAGTTGGGAAGTGGAGGCTCTCCCAACATTGGAGGCCTGCCTTGAACATTGCTCTGCATACTAAGAGGATTCCCTGCACCTCTGGTGCTGGGGAGAGATTTTCTGCACACAGGAGTCATTGGCACACACAGTGTTTCCCCACGGAAAGTGGTGTCAAAAAGCTCCCTTACAGGAATGCAGGGCACTGTCCCTTTGAAGCCCTCAACGCAGCAGGCTGTCATGGACTCGGCTGCAGGCCTTTGTGGCTGCAGAGACTGCAGCTCCTCTGGAGGTTATGGGTCAATTTGCACTCCTCTTTGAGTAAATGAGGCTTGTGGGATGAGCACCTTGCAAAGAGTGGCAAGCAGCCTGCTCCTTTTGCTGAGACGCACGTGTGGTGAGAGAGGCTTGGCAGCAGAGAAGAAGCAAGAGGGGCAGCCAGGGAGGGGATTTGCATGCAGCTTGGAGGTCCCAGATGTCCTGCTTCCCCACCAGGGAATGCTGGCGATGCCCATCAGGCCCTATTCACAAGTGGGCCCCCAGCGTCTGGATCTGCCCTGTCCCAGCCACGAAAACACACACAGGCCGAACCCTGAGCCCTGCTTAGGGTGACCTTTGCGGCCCAGGTGGTTGGAATGGCACCACTGTGTTAGGGGAGAGGAGGCCCGAGGAGGCCTTCAGGGAGCTGCCACAGCATAGCAGTGCTCCAGAAAAGGCACTCTCCTTTCTGTAGGCTGCATGCGCACTCGAGCTGCTGCTTGAGGCAGAGAGAGGACAGCTAGGCGATCCATGGCTGAAGGCAATGCAGAGAGATGTTTTGGTGGGGCGGTGGCTCCATCTGCTGGCTGACAAGCGTGGAAGGAGAAGCCTCATTCCCACTGAGTTCCGGAGGAAGTTTCCAAACATTAGGCACTCTGGGTGCACAAGCTAGGGAGTGCTACTGAGGACTTCCCTCTGGCAACAGAGTGGGCACCAAGGGCATCTGGGCTGGAGGGTGCTTGGAAGCCGCAGGGGAGCCATTGGGCACCCAGTGCTCTCTGATGGAGAACACTGCAGGCCCGAGCATCCATGAACTCCTCCAAGGCTTTGGAGGGGGAAAGTTGTCCTTAGCAGAAGGCTTCCTGCCTCGTGCAGCAGGCCTTTCTGGATGGCGAAGCTGCAGCTTCCTTGCAGGCTGCTGGTCCAGGGGCATGTGTCCCCTGGTCCAGAGTGCTGTAGGAGGAGCTCCTAGCAAGGGGAGCCAAGCACCTTGTTTCCTTGGCCTAGACTGGGCTGTGCACACAGAGGCCTGCCAGCAGTGAAGACAGCGCAGGCAGCAAGGGGATGTGTCAGGCAGATAAGAGGCAGCAGGAGTCCCACTTGAAAGTGGGGTCATGACTGTTTTGACCCCAGGCTCCAATGGCAACCTGCATACATAGCCTCTGGACCTGCAGCTTCCCAGGAGTGCAAGAGACACACAGGCAACACCCTGTTGCCTTCTCGTATGAACTGTGCTCCATGGAGGTCCTGTTGCCTGGCAGTGGCCTAGGCCAGCACAGACCCTAGGGAGGCCTGGCCCAGCCTGGGATGGGCCGCGACCTAGCAGGGCAACGGGCAAGCCTGGAACTTGAGGCCAGGCTGCAGGCTCATTCCAGGTTGGGCCTGGTGCAGAGAGCCTTGAGCCAGGACCTACAGGGCGAATGCTCAGGCCAGTGGCTTCTCCCTGTAATCCATGTTCCTCACTTGGGCTGCTCTGCTTGTCAGACCCACACTCCCTAGAAGTGTGTTTCTGAGGCATTTGTACAGTTGGGAAGTGGAGGCTCTCCCAACATTGGAGGCCTGCCTTGAACATTGCTCTGCATACTAAGAGGATTCCCTGCACCTCTGGTGCTGGGGAGAGATTTTCTGCACACAGGAGTCATTGGCACACACAGTGTTTCCCCACGGAAAGTGGTGTCAAAAAGCTCCCTTACAGGAATGCAGGGCACTGTCCCTTTGAAGCCCTCAACGCAGCAGGCTGTCATGGACTCGGCTGCAGGCCTTTGTGGCTGCAGAGACTGCAGCTCCTCTGGAGGTTATGGGTCAATTTGCACTCCTCTTTGAGTAAATGAGGCTTGTGGGATGAGCACCTTGCAAAGAGTGGCAAGCAGCCTGCTCCTTTTGGTGAGACGCACGTGTGGTGAGAGAGGCTTGGCAGCAGAGAAGAAGCAAGAGGGGCAGCCAGGGAGGGGATTTGCATGCAGCTTGGAGGTCCCAGATGTCCTGCTTCCCCACCAGGGAATGCTGGCGATGCCCATCAGGCCCTATTCACAAGTGGGCCCCCAGCGTCTGGATCTGCCCTGTCCCAGCCACGAAAACACACACAGGCCGAACCCTGAGCCCTGCTTAGGGTGACCTTTGCGGCCCAGGTGGTTGGAATGGCACCACTGTGTTAGGGGAGAGGAGGCCCGAGGAGGCCTTCAGGGAGCTGCCACAGCATAGCAGTGCTCCAGAAAAGGCACTCTCCTTTCTGTAGGCTGCATGCGCACTCGAGCTGCTGCTTGAGGCAGAGAGAGGACAGCTAGGCGATCCATGGCTGAAGGCAATGCAGAGAGATGTTTTGGTGGGGCGGTGGCTCCATCTGCTGGCTGACAAGCGTGGAAGGAGAAGCCTCATTCCCACTGAGTTCTGGAGGAAGTTTCCAAACATTAGGCACTCTGGGTGCACAAGCTAGGGAGTGCTACTGAGGACTTCCCTCTGGCAACAGAGTGGGCACCAAGGGCATCTGGGCTGGAGGGTGCTTGGAAGCCGCAGGGGAGCCATTGGGCACCCAGTGCTCTCTGATGGAGAACACTGCAGGCCCGAGCATCCATGAACTCCTCCAAGGCTTTGGAGGGGGAAAGTTGTCCTTAGCAGAAGGCTTCCTGCCTCGTGCAGCAGGCCTTTCTGGATGGCGAAGCTGCAGCTTCCTTGCAGGCTGCTGGTCCAGGGGCATGTGTCCCCTGGTCCAGAGTGCTGTAGGAGGAGCTCCTAGCAAGGGGAGCCAAGCACCTTGTTTCCTTGGCCTAGACTGGGCTGTGCACACAGAGGCCTGCCAGCAGTGAAGACAGCGCAGGCAGCAAGGGGATGTGTCAGGCAGATAAGAGGCAGCAGGAGTCCCACTTGAAAGTGGGGTCATGACTGTTTTGACCCCAGGCTCCAACGGCAACCTGCATACATAGCCTCTGGACCTGCAGCTTCCCAGGAGTGCAAGAGACACACAGGCAACACCCTGTTGCCTTCTCGTATGAACTGTGCTCCATGGAGGTCCTGTTGCCTGGCAGTGGCCTAGGCCAGCACAGACCCTAGGGAGGCCTGGCCCAGCCTGGGATGGGCCGCGACCTAGCAGGGCAATGGGCAAGCCTGGAACTTGAGGCCAGGCTGCAGGCTCATTCCAGGTTGGGCCTGGTGCAGAGAGCCTTGAGCCAGGACCTACAGGGCGAATGCTCAGGCCAGTGGCTTCTCCCTGTAATCCATGTTCCTCACTCGGGCTGCTCTGCTTGTCAGACCCACACTCCCTAGAAGTGTGTTTCTGAGGCATTTGGACAGTTGGGAAGTGGAGGCTCTCCCAACATTGGAGGCCTGCCTTGAACATTGCTCTGCATACTAAGAGGATTCCCTGCACCTCTGGTGCTGGGGAGAGATTTTCTGCACACAGGAGTCATTGGCACACACAGTGTTTCCCCACGGAAAGTGGTGTCAAAAAGCTCCCTTACAGGAATGCAGGGCACTGTCCCTTTGAAGCCCTCAACGCAGCAGGCTGTCATGGACTCGGCTGCAGGCCTTTGTGGCTGCAGAGACTGCAGCTCCTCTGGAGGTTATGGGTCAATTTGCACTCCTCTTTGAGTAAATGAGGCTTGTGGGATGAGCACCTTGCAAAGAGTGGCAAGCAGCCTGCTCCTTTTGCTGAGACGCACGTGTGGTGAGAGAGGCTTGGCAGCAGAGAAGAAGCAAGAGGGGCAGCCAGGGAGGGGATTTGCATGCAGCTTGGAGGTCGCAGATGTCCTGCTTCCCCACCAGGGAATGCTGGCGATGCCCATCAGGCCCTATTCACAAGTGGGCCCCCAGCGTCTGGATCTGCCCTGTCCCAGCCACGAAAACACACACAGGCCGAACCCTGAGCCCTGCTTAGGGTGACCTTTGCGGCCCAGGTGGTTGGAATGGCACCACTGTGTTAGGGGAGAGGAGGCCCGAGGAGGCCTTCAGGGAGCTGCCACAGCATAGCAGTGCTCCAGAAAAGGCACTCTCCTTTCTGTAGGCTGCATGCGCACTCGAGCTGCTGCTTGAGGCAGAGAGAGGACAGCTAGGCGATCCATGGCTGAAGGCAATGCAGAGAGATGTTTTGGTGGGGCGGTGGCTCCATCTGCTGGCTGACAAGCGTGGAAGGAGAAGCCTCATTCCCACTGAGTTCCGGAGGACGTTTCCAAACATTAGGCACTCTGGGTGCACAAGCTAGGGAGTGCTACTGAGGACTTCCCTCTGGCAACAGAGTGGGCACCAAGGGCATCTGGGTTGGAGGGTGCTTGGAAGCTGCAGGGGAGCCATTGGGCACCCAGTGCTCTCTGATGGAGAACACTGCAGGCCCGAGCATCCATGAACTCCTCCAAGGCTTTGGAGGGGGAAAGTTGTCCTTAGCAGAAGGCTTCCTGCCTCGTGCAGCAGGCCTTTCTGGATGGCGAAGCTGCAGCTTCCTTGCAGGCTGCTGGTCCAGGGGCATGTGTCCCCTGGTCCAGAGTGCTGTAGGAGGAGCTCCTAGCAAGGGGAGCCAAGCACCTTGTTTCCTTGGCCTAGACTGGGCTGTGCACACAGAGGCCTGCCAGCAGTGAAGACAGCGCAGGCAGCAAGGGGATGTGTCAGGCAGATAAGAGGCAGCAGGAGTCCCACTTGAAAGTGGGGTCATGACTGTTTTGACCCCAGGCTCCAACAGCAACCTGCATACATAGCCTCTGGACCTGCAGCTTCCCAGGAGTGCAAGAGACACACAGGCAACACCCTGTTGCCTTCTCGTATGAACTGTGCTCCATGGAGGTCCTGTTGCCTGGCAGTGGCCTAGGCCAGCACAGACCCTAGGGAGGCCTGGCCCAGCCTGGGATGGGCCGCGACCTAGCAGGGCAATGGGCAAGCCTGGAACTTGAGGCCAGGCTGCAGGCTCATTCCAGGTTGGGCCTGGTGCAGAGAGCCTTGAGCCAGGACCTACAGGGTGAATGCTCAGGCCAGTGGCTTCTCCCTGTAATCCATGTTCCTCACTCGGGCTGCTCTGCTTGTCAGACCCACACTCCCTAGAAGTGTGTTTCTGAGGCATTTGGACAGTTGGGAAGTGGAGGCTCTCCCAACATTGGAGGCCTGCCTTGAACATTGCTCTGCATACTAAGAGGATTCCCTGCACCTCTGGTGCTGGGGAGAGATTTTCTGCACACAGGAGTCATTGGCACACACAGTGTTTCCCCACGGAAAGTGGTGTCAAAAAGCTCCCTTACAGGAATGCAGGGCACTGTCCCTTTGAAGCCCTCAACGCAGCAGGCTGTCATGGACTCGGCTGCAGGCCTTTGTGGCTGCAGAGACTGCAGCTCCTCTGGAGGTTATGGGTCAATTTGCACTCCTCTTTGAGTAAATGAGGCTTGTGGGATGAGCACCTTGCAAAGAGTGGCAAGCAGCCTGCTCCTTTTGCTGAGACGCACGTGTGGTGAGAGAGGCTTGGCAGCAGAGAAGAAGCAAGAGGGGCAGCCAGGGAGGGGATTTGCATGCAGCTTGGAGGTCCCAGATGTCCTGCTTCCCCACCAGGGAATGCTGGCGATGCCCATCAGGCCCTATTCACAAGTGGGCCCCCAGCGTCTGGATCTGCCCTGTCCCAGCCACGAAAACACACACAGGCCGAACCCTGAGCCCTGCTTAGGGTGACCTTTGCGGCCCAGGTGGTTGGAATGGCACCACTGTGTTAGGGGAGAGGAGGACCGAGGAGGCCTTCAGGGAGCTGCCACAGCATAGCAGTGCTCCAGAAAAGGCACTCTCCTTTCTGTAGGCTGCATGCGCACTCGAGCTGCTGCTTGAGGCAGAGAGAGGACAGCTAGGCGATCCATGGCTGAAGGCAATGCAGAGAGATGTTTTGGTGGGGCGGTGGCTCCATCTGCTGGCTGACAAGCGTGGAAGGAGAAGCCTCATTCCCACTGAGTTCCGGAGGAAGTTTCCAAACATTAGGCACTCTGGGTGCACAAGCTAGGGAGTGCTACTGAGGACTTCCCTCTGGCAACAGAGTGGGCACCAAGGGCATCTGGGCTGGAGGTTGCTTGGAAGCCGCAGGGGAGCCATTGGGCACCCAGTGCTCTCTGATGGAGAACACTGCAGGCCCGAGCATCCATGAACTCCTCCAAGGCTTTGGAGGGGGAAAGTTGTCCTTAGCAGAAGGCTTCCTGCCTCGTGCAGCAGGCCTTTCTGGATGGCGAAGCTGCAGCTTCCTTGCAGGCTGCTGGTCCAGGGGCATGTGTCCCCTGGTCCAGAGTGCTGTAGGAGGAGCTCCTAGCAAGGGGAGCCAAGCACCTTGTTTCCTTGGCCTAGACTGGGCTGTGCACACAGAGGCCTGCCAGCAGTGAAGACAGCGCAGGCAGCAAGGGGATGTGTCAGGCAGATAAGAGGCAGCAGGAGTCCCACTTGAAAGTGGGGTCATGACTGTTTTGACCCCAGGCTCCAATGGCAACCTGCATACATAGCCTCTGGACCTGCAGCTTCCCAGGAGTGCAAGAGACACACAGGCAACACCCTGTTGCCTTCTCGTATGAACTGTGCTCCATGGAGGTCCTGTTGCCTGGCAGTGGCCTAGGCCAGCACAGACCCTAGGGAGGCCTGGCCCAGCCTGGGATGGGCCGCGACCTAGCAGGGCAACGGGCAAGCCTGGAACTTGAGGCCAGGCTGCAGGCTCATTCCAGGTTGGGCCTGGTGCAAAGAGCCTTGAGCCAGGACCTACAGGGCGAATGCTCAGGCCAGTGGCTTCTCCCTGTAATCCATGTTCCTCACTTGGGCTGCTCTGCTTGTCAGACCCACACTCCCTAGAAGTGTGTTTCTGAGGCATTTGGACAGTTGGGAAGTGGAGGCTCTCCCAACATTGGAGGCCTGCCTTGAACATTGCTCTGCATACTAAGAGGATTCCCTGCACCTCTGGTGCTGGGGAGAGCTTTTCTGCACACAGGAGTCATTGGCACACACAGTGTTTCCCCACGGAAAGTGGTGTCAAAAAGCTCCCTTACAGGAATGCAGGGCACTGTCCCTTTGAAGCCCTCAACGCAGCAGGCTGTCATGGACTCGGCTGCAGGCCTTTGTGGCTGCAGAGACTGCAGCTCCTCTGGAGGTTATGGGTCAATTTGCACTCCTCTTTGAGTAAATGAGGCTTGTGGGATGAGCACCTTGCAAAGAGTGGCAAGCAGCCTGCTCCTTTTGGTGAGACGCACGTGTGGTGAGAGAGGCTTGGCAGCAGAGAAGAAGCAAGAGGGGCAGCCAGGGAGGGGATTTGCATGCAGCTTGGAGGTCCCAGATGTCCTGCTTCCCCACCAGGGAATGCTGGCGATGCCCACCAGGCCCTATTCACAAGTGGGCCCCCAGCGTCTGGATCTGCCCTGTCCCAGCCACGAAAACACACACAGGCCGAACCCTGAGCCCTGCTTAGGGTGACCTTTGCGGCCCAGGTGGTTGGAATGGCACAACTGTGTTAGGGGAGAGGAGGCCCGAGGAGGCCTTCAGGGAGCTGCCACAGCATAGCAGTGCTCCAGAAAAGGCACTCTCCTTTCTGTAGGCTGCATGCGCACTCGAGCTGCTGCTTGAGGCAGAGAGAGGACAGCTAGGCGATCCATGGCTGAAGGCAATGCAGAGAGATGTTTTGGTGGGGCGGTGGCTCCATCTGCTGGCTGACAAGCGTGGAAGGAGAAGCCTCATTCCCACTGAGTTCTGGAGGAAGTTTCCAAACATTAGGCACTCTGGGTGCACAAGCTAGGGAGTGCTACTGAGGACTTCCCTCTGGCAACAGAGTGGGCACCAAGGGCATCTGGGCTGGAGGGTGCTTGGAAGCCGCAGGGGAGCCATTGGGCACCCAGTGCTCTCTGATGGAGAACACTGCAGGCCCGAGCATCCATGAACTCCTCCAAGGCTTTGGAGGGGGAAAGTTGTCCTTAGCAGAAGGCTTCCTGCCTCGTGCAGCAGGCCTTTCTGGATGGCGAAGCTGCAGCTTCCTTGCAGGCTGCTGGTCCAGGGGCATGTGTCCCCTGGTCCCGAGTGCTGTCGGAGGAGCTCCTAGCAAGGGGAGCCAAGCACCTTGTTTCCTTGGCCTAGACTGGGCTGTGCACACAGAGGCCTGCCAGCAGTGAAGACAGCGCAGGCAGCAAGGGGATGTGTCAGGCAGATAAGAGGCAGCAGGAGTCCCACTTGAAAGTGGGGTCATGACTGTTTTGACCCCAGGCTCCAACGGCAACCTGCATACATAGCCTCTGGACCTGCAGCTTCCCAGGAGTGCAAGAGACACACAGGCAACACCCTGTTGCCTTCTCGTATGAACTGTGCTCCATGGAGGTCCTGTTGCCTGGCAGTGGCCTAGGCCAGCACAGACCCTAGGGAGGCCTGGCCCAGCCTGGGATGGGCCGCGACCTAGCAGGGCAATGGGCAAGCCTGGAACTTGAGGCCAGGCTGCAGGCTCATTCCAGGTTGGGCCTGGTGCAGAGAGCCTTGAGCCAGGACCTACAGGGTGAATGCTCAGGCCAGTGGCTTCTCCCTGTAATCCATGTTCCTCACTCGGGCTGCTCTGCTTGTCAGACCCACACTCCCTAGAAGTGTGTTTCTGAGGCATTTGGACAGTTGGGAAGTGGAGGCTCTCCCAACATTGGAGGCCTGCCTTGAACATTGCTCTGCATACTAAGAGGATTCCCTGCACCTCTGGTGCTGGGGAGAGATTTTCTGCACACAGGAGTCATTGGCACACACAGTGTTTCCCCACGGAAAGTGGTGTCAAAAAGCTCCCTTACAGGAATGCAGGGCACTGTCCCTTTGAAGCCCTCAACGCAGCAGGCTGTCATGGACTCGGCTGCAGGCCTTTGTGGCTGCAGAGACTGCAGCTCCTCTGGAGGTTATGGGTCAATTTGCACTCCTCTTTGAGTAAATGAGGCTTGTGGGATGAGCACCTTGCAAAGAGTGGCAAGCAGCCTGCTCCTTTTGCTGAGACGCACGTGTGGTGAGAGAGGCTTGGCAGCAGAGAAGAAGCAAGAGGGGCAGCCAGGGAGGGGATTTGCATGCAGCTTGGAGGTCCCAGATGTCCTGCTTCCCCACCAGGGAATGCTGGCGATGCCCATCAGGCCCTATTCACAAGTGGGCCCCCAGCGTCTGGATCTGCCCTGTCCCAGCCACGAAAACACACACAGGCCGAACCCTGAGCCCTGCTTAGGGTGACCTTTGCGGCCCAGGTGGTTGGAATGGCACCACTGTGTTAGGGGAGAGGAGGCCCGAGGAGGCCTTCAGGGAGCTGCCACAGCATAGCAGTGCTCCAGAAAAGGCACTCTCCTTTCTGTAGGCTGCATGCGCACTCGAGCTGCTGCTTGAGGCAGAGAGAGGACAGCTAGGCGATCCATGGCTGAAGGCAATGCAGAGAGATGTTTTGGTGGGGCGGTGGCTCCATCTGCTGGCTGACAAGCGTGGAAGGAGAAGCCTCATTCCCACTGAGTTCCGGAGGAAGTTTCCAAACATTAGGCACTCTGGGTGCACAAGCTAGGGAGTGCTACTGAGGACTTCCCTCTGGCAACAGAGTGGGCACCAAGGGCATCTGGGCTGGAGGGTGCTTGGAAGCTGCAGGGGAGCCATTGGGCACCCAGTGCTCTCTGATGGAGAACACTGCAGGCCCGAGCATCCATGAACTCCTCCAAGGCTTTGGAGGGGGAAAGTTGTCCTTAGCAGAAGGCTTCCTGCCTCGTGCAGCAGGCCTTTCTGGATGGCGAAGCTGCAGCTTCCTTGCAGGCTGCTGGTCCAGGGGCATGTGTCCCCTGGTCCAGAGTGCTGTAGGAGGAGCTCCTAGCAAGGGGAGCCAAGCACCTTGTTTCCTTGGCCTAGACTGGGCTGTGCACACAGAGGCCTGCCAGCAGTGAAGACAGCGCAGGCAGCAAGGGGATGTGTCAGGCAGATAAGAGGCAGCAGGAGTCCCACTTGAAAGTGGGGTCATGACTGTTTTGACCCCAGGCTCCAATGGCAACCTGCATACATAGCCTCTGGACCTGCAGCTTCCCAGGAGTGCAAGAGACACACAGGCAACACCCTGTTGCCTTCTCGTATGAACTGTGCTCCATGGAGGTCCTGTTGCCTGGCAGTGGCCTAGGCCAGCACAGACCCTAGGGAGGCCTGGCCCAGCCTGGGATGGGCCGCGACCTAGCAGGGCAACGGGCAAGCCTGGAACTTGAGGCCAGGCTGCAGGCTCATTCCAGGTTGGGCCTGGTGCAAAGAGCCTTGAGCCAGGACCTACAGGGCGAATGCTCAGGCCAGTGGCTTCTCCCTGTAATCCATGTTCCTCACTTGGGCTGCTCTGCTTGTCAGACCCACACTCCCTAGAAGTGTGTTTCTGAGGCATTTGGACAGTTGGGAAGTGGAGGCTCTCCCAACATTGGAGGCCTGCCTTGAACATTGCTCTGCATACTAAGAGGATTCCCTGCACCTCTGGTGCTGGGGAGAGATTTTCTGCACACAGGAGTCATTGGCACACACAGTGTTTCCCCACGGAAAGTGGTGTCAAAAAGCTCCCATACAGGAATGCAGGGCACTGTCCCTTTGAAGCCCTCAACGCAGCAGGCTGTCATGGACTCGGCTGCAGGCCTTTGTGGCTGCAGAGACTGCAGCTCCTCTGGAGGTTATGGGTCAATTTGCACTCCTCTTTGAGTAAATGAGGCTTGTGGGATGAGCACCTTGCAAAGAGTGGCAAGCAGCCTGCTCCTTTTGGTGAGACGCACGTGTGGTGAGAGAGGCTTGGCAGCAGAGAAGAAGCAAGAGGGGCAGCCAGGGAGGGGATTTGCATGCAGCTTGGAGGTCCCAGATGTCCTGCTTCCCCACCAGGGAATGCTGGCGATGCCCACCAGGCCCTATTCACAAGTGGGCCCCCAGCGTCTGGATCTGCCCTGTCCCAGCCACGAAAACACACACAGGCCGAACCCTGAGCCCTGCTTAGGGTGACCTTTGCGGCCCAGGTGGTTGGAATGGCACAACTGTGTTAGGGGAGAGGAGGCCCGAGGAGGCCTTCAGGGAGCTGCCACAGCATAGCAGTGCTCCAGAAAAGGCACTCTCCTTTCTGTAGGCTGCATGCGCACTCGAGCTGCTGCTTGAGGCAGAGAGAGGACAGCTAGGCGATCCATGGCTGAAGGCAATGCAGAGAGATGTTTTGGTGGGGCGGTGGCTCCATCTGCTGGCTGACAAGCGTGGAAGGAGAAGCCTCATTCCCACTGAGTTCTGGAGGAAGTTTCCAAACATTAGGCACTCTGGGTGCACAAGCTAGGGAGTGCTACTGAGGACTTCCCTCTGGCAACAGAGTGGGCACCAAGGGCATCTGGGCTGGAGGGTGCTTGGAAGCCGCAGGGGAGCCATTGGGCACCCAGTGCTCTCTGATGGAGAACACTGCAGGCCCGAGCATCCATGAACTCCTCCAAGGCTTTGGAGGGGGAAAGTTGTCCTTAGCAGAAGGCTTCCTGCCTCGTGCAGCAGGCCTTTCTGGATGGCGAAGCTGCAGCTTCCTTGCAGGCTGCTGGTCCAGGGGCATGTGTCCCCTGGTCCAGAGTGCTGTAGGAGGAGCTCCTAGCAAGGGGAGCCAAGCACCTTGTTTCCTTGGCCTAGACTGGGCTGTGCACACAGAGGCCTGCCAGCAGTGAAGACAGCGCAGGCAGCAAGGGGATGTGTCAGGCAGATAAGAGGCAGCAGGAGTCCCACTTGAAAGTGGGGTCATGACTGTTTTGACCCCAGGCTCCAACGGCAACCTGCATACATAGCCTCTGGACCTGCAGCTTCCCAGGAGTGCAAGAGACACACAGGCAACACCCTGTTGCCTTCTCGTATGAACTGTGCTCCATGGAGGTCCTGTTGCCTGGCAGTGGCCTAGGCCAGCACAGACCCTAGGGAGGCCTGGCCCAGCCTGGGATGGGCCGCGACCTAGCAGGGCAATGGGCAAGCCTGGAACTTGAGGCCAGGCTGCAGGCTCATTCCAGGTTGGGCCTGGTGCAGAGAGCCTTGAGCCAGGACCTACAGGGCGAATGCTCAGGCCAGTGGCTTCTCCCTGTAATCCATGTTCCTCACTCGGGCTGCTCTGCTTGTCAGACCCACACTCCCTAGAAGTGTGTTTCTGAGGCATTTGGACAGTTGGGAAGTGGAGGCTCTCCCAACATTGGAGGCCTGCCTTGAACATTGCTCTGCATACTAAGAGGATTCCCTGCACCTCTGGTGCTGGGGAGAGATTTTCTGCACACAGGAGTCATTGGCACACACAGTGTTTCCCCACGGAAAGTGGTGTCAAAAAGCTCCCTTACAGGAATGCAGGGCACTGTCCCTTTGAAGCCCTCAACGCAGCAGGCTGTCATGGACTCGGCTGCAGGCCTTTGTGGCTGCAGAGACTGCAGCTCCTCTGGAGGTTATGGGTCAATTTGCACTCCTCTTTGAGTAAATGAGGCTTGTGGGATGAGCACCTTGCAAAGAGTGGCAAGCAGCCTGCTCCTTTTGGTGAGACGCACGTGTGGTGAGAGAGGCTTGGCAGCAGAGAAGAAGCAAGAGGGGCAGCCAGGGAGGGGATTTGCATGCAGCTTGGAGGTCCCAGATGTCCTGCTTCCCCACCAGGGAATGCTGGCGATGCCCATCAGGCCCTATTCACAAGTGGGCCCCCAGCGTCTGGATCTGCCCTGTCCCAGCCACGAAAACACACACAGGCCGAACCCTGAGCCCTGCTTAGGGTGACCTTTGCGGCCCAGGTGGTTGGAATGGCACCACTGTGTTAGGGGAGAGGAGGCCCGAGGAGGCCTTCAGGGAGCTGCCACAGCATAGCAGTGCTCCAGAAAAGGCACTCTCCTTTCTGTAGGCTGCATGCGCACTCGAGCTGCTGCTTGAGGCAGAGAGAGGACAGCTAGGCGATCCATGGCTGAAGGCAATGCAGAGAGATGTTTTGGTGGGGCGGTGGCTCCATCTGCTGGCTGACAAGCGTGGAAGGAGAAGCCTCATTCCCACTGAGTTCCGGAGGAAGTTTCCAAACATTAGGCACTCTGGGTGCACAAGCTAGGGAGTGCTACTGAGGACTTCCCTCTGGCAACAGAGTGGGCACCAAGGGCATCTGGGCTGGAGGGTGCTTGGAAGCTGCAGGGGAGCCATTGGGCACCCAGTGCTCTCTGATGGAGAACACTGCAGGCCCGAGCATCCATGAACTCCTCCAAGGCTTTGGAGGGGGAAAGTTGTCCTTAGCAGAAGGCTTCCTGCCTCGTGCAGCAGGCCTTTCTGGATGGCGAAGCTGCAGCTTCCTTGCAGGCTGCTGGTCCAGGGGCATGTGTCCCCTGGTCCAGAGTGCTGTAGGAGGAGCTCCTAGCAAGGGGAGCCAAGCACCTTGTTTCCTTGGCCTAGACTGGGCTGTGCACACAGAGGCCTGCCAGCAGTGAAGACAGCGCAGGCAGCAAGGGGATGTGTCAGGCAGATAAGAGGCAGCAGGAGTCCCACTTGAAAGTGGGGTCATGACTGTTTTGACCCCAGGCTCCAACAGCAACCTGCATACATAGCCTCTGGACCTGCAGCTTCCCAGGAGTGCAAGAGACACACAGGCAACACCCTGTTGCCTTCTCGTATGAACTGTGCTCCATGGAGGTCCTGTTGCCTGGCAGTGGCCTAGGCCAGCACAGACCCTAGGGAGGCCTGGCCCAGCCTGGGATGGGCCGCGACCTAGCAGGGCAATGGGCAAGCCTGGAACTTGAGGCCAGGCTGCAGGCTCATTCCAGGTTGGGCCTGGTGCAGAGAGCCTTGAGCCAGGACCTACAGGGTGAATGCTCAGGCCAGTGGCTTCTCCCTGTAATCCATGTTCCTCACTCGGGCTGCTCTGCTTGTCAGACCCACACTCCCTAGAAGTGTGTTTCTGAGGCATTTGGACAGTTGGGAAGTGGAGGCTCTCCCAACATTGGAGGCCTGCCTTGAACATTGCTCTGCATACTAAGAGGATTCCCTGCACCTCTGGTGCTGGGGAGAGATTTTCTGCACACAGGAGTCATTGGCACACACAGTGTTTCCCCACGGAAAGTGGTGTCAAAAAGCTCCCTTACAGGAATGCAGGGCACTGTCCCTTTGAAGCCCTCAACGCAGCAGGCTGTCATGGACTCGGCTGCAGGCCTTTGTGGCTGCAGAGACTGCAGCTCCTCTGGAGGTTATGGGTCAATTTGCACTCCTCTTTGAGTAAATGAGGCTTGTGGGATGAGCACCTTGCAAAGAGTGGCAAGCAGCCTGCTCCTTTTGGTGAGACGCACGTGTGGTGAGAGAGGCTTGGCAGCAGAGAAGAAGCAAGAGGGGCAGCCAGGGAGGGGATTTGCATGCAGCTTGGAGGTCCCAGATGTCCTGCTTCCCCACCAGGGAATGCTGGCGATGCCCATCAGGCCCTATTCACAAGTGGGCCCCCAGCGTCTGGATCTGCCCTGTCCCAGCCACGAAAACACACACAGGCCGAACCCTGAGCCCTGCTTAGGGTGACCTTTGCGGCCCAGGTGGTTGGAATGGCACAACTGTGTTAGGGGAGAGGAGGCCCGAGGAGGCCTTCAGGGAGCTGCCACAGCATAGCAGTGCTCCAGAAAAGGCACTCTCCTTTCTGTAGGCTGCATGCGCACTCGAGCTGCTGCTTGAGGCAGAGAGAGGACAGCTAGGCGATCCATGGCTGAAGGCAATGCAGAGAGATGTTTTGGTGGGGCGGTGGCTCCATCTGCTGGCTGACAAGCGTGGAAGGAGAAGCCTCATTCCCACTGAGTTCTGGAGGAAGTTTCCAAACATTAGGCACTCTGGGTGCACAAGCTAGGGAGTGCTACTGAGGACTTCCCTCTGGCAACAGAGTGGGCACCAAGGGCATCTGGGCTGGAGGGTGCTTGGAAGCCGCAGGGGAGCCATTGGGCACCCAGTGCTCTCTGATGGAGAACACTGCAGGCCCGAGCATCCATGAACTCCTCCAAGGCTTTGGAGGGGGAAAGTTGTCCTTAGCAGAAGGCTTCCTGCCTCGTGCAGCAGGCCTTTCTGGATGGCGAAGCTGCAGCTTCCTTGCAGGCTGCTGGTCCAGGGGCATGTGTCCCCTGGTCCAGAGTGCTGTAGGAGGAGCTCCTAGCAAGGGGAGCCAAGCACCTTGTTTCCTTGGCCTAGACTGGGCTGTGCACACAGAGGCCTGCCAGCAGTGAAGACAGCGCAGGCAGCAAGGGGATGTGTCAGGCAGATAAGAGGCAGCAGGAGTCCCACTTGAAAGTGGGGTCATGACTGTTTTGACCCCAGGCTCCAACGGCAACCTGCATACATAGCCTCTGGACCTGCAGCTTCCCAGGAGTGCAAGAGACACACAGGCAACACCCTGTTGCCTTCTCGTATGAACTGTGCTCCATGGAGGTCCTGTTGCCTGGCAGTGGCCTAGGCCAGCACAGACCCTAGGGAGGCCTGGCCCAGCCTGGGATGGGCCGCGACCTAGCAGGGCAATGGGCAAGCCTGGAACTTGAGGCCAGGCTGCAGGCTCATTCCAGGTTGGGCCTGGTGCAGAGAGCCTTGAGCCAGGACCTACAGGGTGAATGCTCAGGCCAGTGGCTTCTCCCTGTAATCCATGTTCCTCACTCGGGCTGCTCTGCTTGTCAGACCCACACTCCCTAGAAGTGTGTTTCTGAGGCATTTGGACAGTTGGGAAGTGGAGGCTCTCCCAACATTGGAGGCCTGCCTTGAACATTGCTCTGCATACTAAGAGGATTCCCTGCACCTCTGGTGCTGGGGAGAGATTTTCTGCACACAGGAGTCATTGGCACACCCAGTGTTTCCCCACGGAAAGTGGTGTCAAAAAGCTCCCTTACAGGAATGCAGGGCACTGTCCCTTTGAAGCCCTCAACGCAGCAGGCTGTCATGGACTCGGCTGCAGGCCTTTGTGGCTGCAGAGACTGCAGCTCCTCTGGAGGTTATGGGTCAATTTGCACTCCTCTTTGAGTAAATGAGGCTTGTGGGATGAGCACCTTGCAAAGAGTGGCAAGCAGCCTGCTCCTTTTGGTGAGACGCACGTGTGGTGAGAGAGGCTTGGCAGCAGAGAAGAAGCAAGAGGGGCAGCCAGGGAGGGGATTTGCATGCAGCTTGGAGGTCCCAGATGTCCTGCTTCCCCACCAGGGAATGCTGGCGATGCCCATCAGGCCCTATTCACAAGTGGGCCCCCAGCGTCTGGATCTGCCCTGTCCCAGCCACGAAAACACACACAGGCCGAACCCTGAGCCCTGCTTAGGGTGACCTTTGCGGCCCAGGTGGTTGGAATGGCACCACTGTGTTAGGGGAGAGGAGGCCCGAGGAGGCCTTCAGGGAGCTGCCACAGCATAGCAGTGCTCCAGAAAAGGCACTCTCCTTTCTGTAGGCTGCATGCGCACTCGAGCTGCTGCTTGAGGCAGAGAGAGGACAGCTAGGCGATCCATGGCTGAAGGCAATGCAGAGAGATGTTTTGGTGGGGCGGTGGCTCCATCTGCTGGCTGACAAGCGTGGAAGGAGAAGCCTCATTCCCACTGAGTTCCGGAGGAAGTTTCCAAACATTAGGCACTCTGGGTGCACAAGCTAGGGAGTGCTACTGAGGACTTCCCTCTGGCAACAGAGTGGGCACCAAGGGCATCTGGGCTGGAGGGTGCTTGGAAGCCGCAGGGGAGCCATTGGGCACCCAGTGCTCTCTGATGGAGAACACTGCAGGCCCGAGCATCCATGAACTCCTCCAAGGCTTTGGAGGGGGAAAGTTGTCCTTAGCAGAAGGCTTCCTGCCTCGTGCAGCAGGCCTTTCTGGATGGCGAAGCTGCAGCTTCCTTGCAGGCTGCTGGTCCAGGGGCATGTGTCCCCTGGTCCAGAGTGCTGTAGGAGGAGCTCCTAGCAAGGGGAGCCAAGCACCTTGTTTCCTTGGCCTAGACTGGGCTGTGCACACAGAGGCCTGCCAGCAGTGAAGACAGCGCAGGCAGCAAGGGGATGTGTCAGGCAGATAAGAGGCAGCAGGAGTCCCACTTGAAAGTGGGGTCATGACTGTTTTGACCCCAGGCTCCAACAGCAACCTGCATACATAGCCTCTGGACCTGCAGCTTCCCAGGAGTGCAAGAGACACACAGGCAACACCCTGTTGCCTTCTCGTATGAACTGTGCTCCATGGAGGTCCTGTTGCCTGGCAGTGGCCTAGGCCAGCACAGACCCTAGGGAGGCCTGGCCCAGCCTGGGATGGGCCGCGACCTAGCAGGGCAATGGGCAAGCCTGGAACTTGAGGCCAGGCTGCAGGCTCATTCCAGGTTGGGCCTGGTGCAGAGAGCCTTGAGCCAGGACCTACAGGGTGAATGCTCAGGCCAGTGGCTTCTCCCTGTAATCCATGTTCCTCACTCGGGCTGCTCTGCTTGTCAGACCCACACTCCCTAGAAGTGTGTTTCTGAGGCATTTGGACAGTTGGGAAGTGGAGGCTCTCCCAACATTGGAGGCCTGCCTTGAACATTGCTCTGCATACTAAGAGGATTCCCTGCACCTCTGGTGCTGGGGAGAGATTTTCTGCACACAGGAGTCATTGGCACACACAGTGTTTCCCCACGGAAAGTGGTGTCAAAAAGCTCCCTTACAGGAATGCAGGGCACTGTCCCTTTGAAGCCCTCAACGCAGCAGGCTGTCATGGACTCGGCTGCAGGCCTTTGTGGCTGCAGAGACTGCAGCTCCTCTGGAGGTTATGGGTCAATTTGCACTCCTCTTTGAGTAAATGAGGCTTGTGGGATGAGCACCTTGCAAAGAGTGGCAAGCAGCCTGCTCCTTTTGGTGAGACGCACGTGTGGTGAGAGAGGCTTGGCAGCAGAGAAGAAGCAAGAGGGGCAGCCAGGGAGGGGATTTGCATGCAGCTTGGAGGTCCCAGATGTCCTGCTTCCCCACCAGGGAATGCTGGCGATGCCCATCAGGCCCTATTCACAAGTGGGCCCCCAGCGTCTGGATCTGCCCTGTCCCAGCCACGAAAACACACACAGGCCGAACCCTGAGCCCTGCTTAGGGTGACCTTTGCGGCCCAGGTGGTTGGAATGGCACCACTGTGTTAGGGGAGAGGAGGCCCGAGGAGGCCTTCAGGGAGCTGCCACAGCATAGCAGTGCTCCAGAAAAGGCACTCTCCTTTCTGTAGGCTGCATGCGCACTCGAGCTGCTGCTTGAGGCAGAGAGAGGACAGCTAGGCGATCCATGGCTGAAGGCAATGCAGAGAGATGTTTTGGTGGGGCGGTGGCTCCATCTGCTGGCTGACAAGCGTGGAAGGAGAAGCCTCATTCCCACTGAGTTCCGGAGGAAGTTTCCAAACATTAGGCACTCTGGGTGCACAAGCTAGGGAGTGCTACTGAGGACTTCCCTCTGGCAACAGAGTGGGCACCAAGGGCATCTGGGCTGGAGGGTGCTTGGAAGCCGCAGGGGAGCCATTGGGCACCCAGTGCTCTCTGATGGAGAACACTGCAGGCCCGAGCATCCATGAACTCCTCCAAGGCTTTGGAGGGGGAAAGTTGTCCTTAGCAGAAGGCTTCCTGCCTCGTGCAGCAGGCCTTTCTGGATGGCGAAGCTGCAGCTTCCTTGCAGGCTGCTGGTCCAGGGGCATGTGTCCCCTGGTCCAGAGTGCTGTAGGAGGAGCTCCTAGCAAGGGGAGCCAAGCACCTTGTTTCCTTGGCCTAGACTGGGCTGTGCACACAGAGGCCTGCCAGCAGTGAAGACAGCGCAGGCAGCAAGGGGATGTGTCAGGCAGATAAGAGGCAGCAGGAGTCCCACTTGAAAGTGGGGTCATGACTGTTTTGACCCCAGGCTCCAACGGCAACCTGCATACATAGCCTCTGGACCTGCAGCTTCCCAGGAGTGCAAGAGACACACAGGCAACACCCTGTTGCCTTCTCGTATGAACTGTGCTCCATGGAGGTCCTGTTGCCTGGCAGTGGCCTAGGCCAGCACAGACCCTAGGGAGGCCTGGCCCAGCCTGGGATGGGCCGCGACCTAGCAGGGCAACGGGCAAGCCTGGAACTTGAGGCCAGGCTGCAGGCTCATTCCAGGTTGGGCCTGGTGCAGAGAGCCTTGAGCCAGGACCTACAGGGCGAATGCTCAGGCCAGTGGCTTCTCCCTGTAATCCATGTTCCTCACTCGGGCTGCTCTGCTTGTCAGACCCACACTCCCTAGAAGTGTGTTTCTGAGGCATTTGGACAGTTGGGAAGTGGAGGCTCTCCCAACATTGGAGGCCTGCCTTGAACATTGCTCTGCATACTAAGAGGATTCCCTGCACCTCTGGTGCTGGGGAGAGATTTTCTGCACACAGGAGTCATTGGCACACACAGTGTTTCCCCACGGAAAGTGGTGTCAAAAAGCTCCCTTACAGGAATGCAGGGCACTGTCCCTTTGAAGCCCTCAACGCAGCAGGCTGTCATGGACTCGGCTGCAGGCCTTTGTGGCTGCAGAGACTGCAGCTCCTCTGGAGGTTATGGGTCAATTTGCACTCCTCTTTGAGTAAATGAGGCTTGTGGGATGAGCACCTTGCAAAGAGTGGCAAGCAGCCTGCTCCTTTTGGTGAGACGCACGTGTGGTGAGAGAGGCTTGGCAGCAGAGAAGAAGCAAGAGGGGCAGCCAGGGAGGGGATTTGCATGCAGCTTGGAGGTCCCAGATGTCCTGCTTCCCCACCAGGGAATGCTGGCGATGCCCATCAGGCCCTATTCACAAGTGGGCCCCCAGCGTCTGGATCTGCCCTGTCCCAGCCACGAAAACACACACAGGCCGAACCCTGAGCCCTGCTTAGGGTGACCTTTGCGGCCCAGGTGGTTGGAATGGCACCACTGTGTTAGGGGAGAGGAGGCCCGAGGAGGCCTTCAGGGAGCTGCCACAGCATAGCAGTGCTCCAGAAAAGGCACTCTCCTTTCTGTAGGCTGCATGCGCACTCGAGCTGCTGCTTGAGGCAGAGAGAGGACAGCTAGGCGATCCATGGCTGAAGGCAATGCAGAGAGATGTTTTGGTGGGGCGGTGGCTCCATCTGCTGGCTGACAAGCGTGGAAGGAGAAGCCTCATTCCCACTGAGTTCCGGAGGAAGTTTCCAAACATTAGGCACTCTGGGTGCACAAGCTAGGGAGTGCTACTGAGGACTTCCCTCTGGCAACAGAGTGGGCACCAAGGGCATCTGGGCTGGAGGGTGCTTGGAAGCCGCAGGGGAGCCATTGGGCACCCAGTGCTCTCTGATGGAGAACACTGCAGGCCCGAGCATCCATGAACTCCTCCAAGGCTTTGGAGGGGGAAAGTTGTCCTTAGCAGAAGGCTTCCTGCCTCGTGCAGCAGGCCTTTCTGGATGGCGAAGCTGCAGCTTCCTTGCAGGCTGCTGGTCCAGGGGCATGTGTCCCCTGGTCCAGAGTGCTGTAGGAGGAGCTCCTAGCAAGGGGAGCCAAGCACCTTGTTTCCTTGGCCTAGACTGGGCTGTGCACACAGAGGCCTGCCAGCAGTGAAGACAGCGCAGGCAGCAAGGGGATGTGTCAGGCAGATAAGAGGCAGCAGGAGTCCCACTTGAAAGTGGGGTCATGACTGTTTTGACCCCAGGCTCCAACAGCAACCTGCATACATAGCCTCTGGACCTGCAGCTTCCCAGGAGTGCAAGAGACACACAGGCAACACCCTGTTGCCTTCTCGTATGAACTGTGCTCCATGGAGGTCCTGTTGCCTGGCAGTGGCCTAGGCCAGCACAGACCCTAGGGAGGCCTGGCCCAGCCTGGGATGGGCCGCGACCTAGCAGGGCAATGGGCAAGCCTGGAACTTGAGGCCAGGCTGCAGGCTCATTCCAGGTTGGGCCTGGTGCAGAGAGCCTTGAGCCAGGACCTACAGGGTGAATGCTCAGGCCAGTGGCTTCTCCCTGTAATCCATGTTCCTCACTCGGGCTGCTCTGCTTGTCAGACCCACACTCCCTAGAAGTGTGTTTCTGAGGCATTTGGACAGTTGGGAAGTGGAGGCTCTCCCAACATTGGAGGCCTGCCTTGAACATTGCTCTGCATACTAAGAGGATTCCCTGCACCTCTGGTGCTGGGGAGAGATTTTCTGCACACAGGAGTCATTGGCACACACAGTGTTTCCCCACGGAAAGTGGTGTCAAAAAGCTCCCTTACAGGAATGCAGGGCACTGTCCCTTTGAAGCCCTCAACGCAGCAGGCTGTCATGGACTCGGCTGCAGGCCTTTGTGGCTGCAGAGACTGCAGCTCCTCTGGAGGTTATGGGTCAATTTGCACTCCTCTTTGAGTAAATGAGGCTTGTGGGATGAGCACCTTGCAAAGAGTGGCAAGCAGCCTGCTCCTTTTGGTGAGACGCACGTGTGGTGAGAGAGGCTTGGCAGCAGAGAAGAAGCAAGAGGGGCAGCCAGGGAGGGGATTTGCATGCAGCTTGGAGGTCCCAGATGTCCTGCTTCCCCACCAGGGAATGCTGGCGATGCCCATCAGGCCCTATTCACAAGTGGGCCCCCAGCGTCTGGATCTGCCCTGTCCCAGCCACGAAAACACACACAGGCCGAACCCTGAGCCCTGCTTAGGGTGACCTTTGCGGCCCAGGTGGTTGGAATATCACAACTGTGTTAGGGGAGAGGAGGCCCGAGGAGGCCTTCAGGGAGCTGCCACAGCATAGCAGTGCTCCAGAAAAGGCACTCTCCTTTCTGTAGGCTGCATGCGCACTCGAGCTGCTGCTTGAGGCAGAGAGAGGACAGCTAGGCGATCCATGGCTGAAGGCAATGCAGAGAGATGTTTTGGTGGGGCGGTGGCTCCATCTGCTGGCTGACAAGCGTGGAAGGAGAAGCCTCATTCCCACTGAGTTCTGGAGGAAGTTTCCAAACATTAGGCACTCTGGGTGCACAAGCTAGGGAGTGCTACTGAGGACTTCCCTCTGGCAACAGAGTGGGCACCAAGGGCATCTGGGCTGGAGGGTGCTTGGAAGCCGCAGGGGAGCCATTGGGCACCCAGTGCTCTCTGATGGAGAACACTGCAGGCCCGAGCATCCATGAACTCCTCCAAGGCTTTGGAGGGGGAAAGTTGTCCTTAGCAGAAGGCTTCCTGCCTCGTGCAGCAGGCCTTTCTGGATGGCGAAGCTGCAGCTTCCTTGCAGGCTGCTGGTCTAGGGGCATGTGTCCCCTGGTCCAGAGTGCTGTAGGAGGAGCTCCTAGCAAGGGGAGCCAAGCACCTTGTTTCCTTGTCCTAGACTGGGCTGTGCACACAGAGGCCTGCCAGCAGTGAAGACAGCGCAGGCAGCAAGGGGATGTGTCAGGCAGATAAGAGGCAGCAGGAGTCCCACTTGAAAGTGGGGTCATGACTGTTTTGACCCCAGGCTCCAACGGCAACCTGCATACATAGCCTCTGTACCTGCAGCTTCCCAGGAGTGCAAGAGACACACAGGCAACACCCTGTTGCCTTCTCGTATGAACTGTGCTCCATGGAGGTCCTGTTGCCTGGCAGTGGCCTAGGCCAGCACAGACCCTAGGGAGGCCTGGCCCAGCCTGGGATGGGCCGCGACCTAGCAGGGCAATGGGCAAGCCTGGAACTTGAGGCCAGGCTGCAGGCTCATTCCAGGTTGGGCCTGGTGCAGAGAGCCTTGAGCCAGGACCTACAGGGCGAATGCTCAGGCCAGTGGCTTCTCCCTGTAATCCATGTTCCTCACTCGGGCTGCTCTGCTTGTCAGACCCACACTCCCTAGAAGTGTGTTTCTGAGGCATTTGGACAGTTGGGAAGTGGAGGCTCTCCCAACATTGGAGGCCTGCCTTGAACATTGCTCTGCATACTAAGAGGATTCCCTGCACCTCTGGTGCTGGGGAGAGATTTTCTGCACACAGGAGTCATTGGCACACACAGTGTTTCCCCACGGAAAGTGGTGTCAAAAAGCTCCCTTACAGGAATGCAGGGCACTGTCCCTTTGAAGCCCTCAACGCAGCAGGCTGTCATGGACTCGGCTGCAGGCCTTTGTGGCTGCAGAGACTGCAGCTCCTCTGGAGGTTATGGGTCAATTTGCACTCCTCTTTGAGTAAATGAGGCTTGTGGGATGAGCACCTTGCAAAGAGTGGCAAGCAGCCTGCTCCTTTTGGTGAGACGCACGTGTGGTGAGAGAGGCTTGGCAGCAGAGAAGAAGCAAGAGGGGCAGCCAGGGAGGGGATTTGCATGCAGCTTGGAGGTCCCAGATGTCCTGCTTCCCCACCAGGGAATGCTGGCGATGCCCATCAGGCCCTATTCACAAGTGGGCCCCCAGCGTCTGGATCTGCCCTGTCCCAGCCATGAAAACACACACAGGCCGAACCCTGAGCCCTGCTTAGGGTGACCTTTGCGGCCCAGGTGGTTGGAATGGCACCACTGTGTTAGGGGAGAGGAGGCCCGAGGAGGCCTTCAGGGAGCTGCCACAGCATAGCAGTGCTCCAGAAAAGGCACTCTCCTTTCTGTAGGCTGCATGCGCACTCGAGCTGCTGCTTGAGGCAGAGAGAGGACAGCTAGGCGATCCATGGCTGAAGGCAATGCAGAGAGATGTTTTGGTGGGGCGGTGGCTCCATCTGCTGGCTGACAAGCGTGGAAGGAGAAGCCTCATTCCCACTGAGTTCCGGAGGAAGTTTCCAAACATTAGGCACTCTGGGTGCACAAGCTAGGGAGTGCTACTGAGGACTTCCCTCTGGCAACAGAGTGGGCACCAAGGGCAACTGGGCTGGAGGGTGCTTGGAAGCTGCAGGGGAGCCATTGGGCACCCAGTGCTCTCTGATGGAGAACACTGCAGGCCCGAGCATCCATGAACTCCTCCAAGGCTTTGAAGGGGGATAGTTGTCCTTAGCAGAAGGCTTCCTGCCTCGTGCAGCAGGCCTTTCTGGATGGCGAAGCTGCAGCTTCCTTGCAGGCTGCTGGTCCAGGGGCATGTGTCCCCTGGTCCCGAGTGCTGTAGGAGGAGCTCCTAGCAAGGGGAGCCAAGCACCTTGTTTCCTTGGCCTAGACTGGGCTGTGCACACAGAGGCCTGCCAGCAGTGAAGACAGCGCAGGCAGCAAGGGGATGTGTCAGGCAGATAAGAGGCAGCAGGAGTCCCACTTGAAAGTGGGGTCATGACTGTTTTGACCCCAGGCTCCAACGGCAACCTGCATACATAGCCTCTGGACCTGCAGCTTCCCAGGAGTGCAAGAGACACACAGGCAACACCCTGTTGCCTTCTCGTATGAACTGTGCTCCATGGAGGTCCTGTTGCCTGGCAGTGGCCTAGGCCAGCACAGACCCTAGGGAGGCCTGGCCCAGCCTGGGATGGGCCGCGACCTAGCAGGGCAATGGGCAAGCCTGGAACTTGAGGCCAGGCTGCAGGCTCATTCCAGGTTGGGCCTGGTGCAGAGAGCCTTGAGCCAGGACCTACAGGGCGAATGCTCAGGCCAGTGGCTTCTCCCTGTAATCCATGTTCCTCACTCGGGCTGCTCTGCTTGTCAGACCCACACTCCCTAGAAGTGTGTTTCTGAGGCATTTGGACAGTTGGGAAGTGGAGGCTCTCCCAACATTGGAGGCCTGCCTTGAACATTGCTCTGCATACTAAGAGGATTCCCTGCACCTCTGGTGCTGGGGAGAGATTTTCTGCACACAGGAGTCATTGGCACACACAGTGTTTCCCCACGGAAAGTGGTGTCAAAAAGCTCCCTTACAGGAATGCAGGGCACTGTCCCTTTGAAGCCCTCAACGCAGCAGGCTGTCATGGACTCGGCTGCAGGCCTTTGTGGCTGCAGAGACTGCAGCTCCTCTGGAGGTTATGGGTCAATTTGCACTCCTCTTTGAGTAAATGAGGCTTGTGGGATGAGCACCTTGCAAAGAGTGGCAAGCAGCCTGCTCCTTTTGGTGAGACGCACGTGTGGTGAGAGAGGCTTGGCAGCAGAGAAGAAGCAAGAGGGGCAGCCAGGGAGGGGATTTGCATGCAGCTTGGAGGTCCCAGATGTCCTGCTTCCCCACCAGGGAATGCTGGCGATGCCCATCAGGCCCTATTCACAAGTGGGCCCCCAGCGTCTGGATCTGCCCTGTCCCAGCCACGAAAACACACACAGGCCGAACCCTGAGCCCTGCTTAGGGTGAACTTTGCGGCCCAGGTGGTTGGAATGGCACCACTGTGTTAGGGGAGAGGAGGCCCGAGGAGGCCTTCAGGGAGCTGCCACAGCATAGCAGTGCTCCAGAAAAGGCACTCTCCTTTCTGTAGGCTGCATGCGCACTCGAGCTGCTGCTTGAGGCAGAGAGAGGACAGCTAGGCGATCCATGGCTGAAGGCAATGCAGAGAGATGTTTTGGTGGGGCGGTGGCTCCATCTGCTGGCTGACAAGCGTGGAAGGAGAAGCCTCATTCCCACTGAGTTCCGGAGGAAGTTTCCAAACATTAGGCACTCTGGGTGCACAAGCTAGGGAGTGCTACTGAGGACTTCCCTCTGGCAACAGAGTGGGCACCAAGGGCATCTGGGCTGGAGGGTGCTTGGAAGCCGCAGGGGAGCCATTGGGCACCCAGTGCTCTCTGATGGAGAACACTGCAGGCCCGAGCATCCATGAACTCCTCCAAGGCTTTGGAGGGGGAAAGTTGTCCTTAGCAGAAGGCTTCCTGCCTCGTGCAGCAGGCCTTTCTGGATGGCGACGCTGCAGCTTCCTTGCAGGCTGCTGGTCCAGGGGCATGTGTCCCCTGGTCCAGAGTGCTGTAGGAGGAGCTGCTAGCAAGGGGAGCCAAGCACCTTGTTTCCTTGGCCTAGACTGGGCTGTGCACACAGAGGCCTGCCAGCAGTGAAGACAGCGCAGGCAGCAAGGGGATGTGTCAGGCAGATAAGAGGCAGCAGGAGTCCCACTTGAAAGTGGGGTCATGACTGTTTTGACCCCAGGCTCCAACGGCAACCTGCATACATAGCCTCTGGACCTGCAGCTTCCCAGGAGTGCAAGAGACACACAGGCAACACCCTGTTGCCTTCTCGTATGAACTGTGCTCCATGGAGGTCCTGTTGCCTGGCAGTGGCCTAGGCCAGCACAGACCCTAGGGAGGCCTGGCCCAGCCTGGGATGGGCCGCGACCTAGCAGGGCAACGGGCAAGCCTGGAACTTGAGGCCAGGCTGCAGGCTCATTCCAGGTTGGGCCTGGTGCAGAGAGCCTTGAGCCAGGACCTACAGGGCGAATGCTCAGGCCAGTGGCTTCTCCCTGTAATCCATGTTCCTCACTCGGGCTGCTCTGCTTGTCAGACCCACACTCCCTAGAAGTGTGTTTCTGAGGCATTTGGACAGTTGGGAAGTGGAGGCTCTCCCAACATTGGAGGCCTGCCTTGAACATTGCTCTGCATACTAAGAGGATTCCCTGCACCTCTGGTGCTGGGGAGAGATTTTCTGCACACAGGAGTCATTGGCACACACAGTGTTTCCCCACGGAAAGTGGTGTCAAAAAGCTCCCTTACAGGAATGCAGGGCACTGTCCCTTTGAAGCCCTCAACGCAGCAGGCTGTCATGGACTCGGCTGCAGGCCTTTGTGGCTGCAGAGACTGCAGCTCCTCTGGAGGTTATGGGTCAATTTGCACTCCTCTTTGAGTAAATGAGGCTTGTGGGGTGAGCACCTTGCAAAGAGTGGCAAGCAGCCTGCTCCTTTTGGTGAGACGCACGTGTGGTGAGAGAGGCTTGGCAGCAGAGAAGAAGCAAGAGGGGCAGCCAGGGAGGGGATTTGCATGCAGCTTGGAGGTCGCAGATGTCCTGCTTCCCCACCAGGGAATGCTGGCGATGCCCATCAGGCCCTATTCACAAGTGGGCCCCCAGCGTCTGGATCTGCCCTGTCCCAGCCACGAAAACACACACAGGCCGAACCCTGAGCCCTGCTTAGGGTGACCTTTGCGGCCCAGGTGGTTGGAGTGGCACAACTGTGTTAGGGGAGAGGAGGCCCGAGGAGGCCTTCAGGGAGCTGCCACAGCATAGCAGTGCTCCAGAAAAGGCACTCTCCTTTCTGTAGGCTGCATGCGCACTCGAGCTGCTGCTTGAGGCAGAGAGAGGACAGCTAGGCAATCCATGGCTGAAGGCAATGCAGAGAGATGTTTTGGTGGGGCGGTGGCTCCATCTGCTGGCTGACAAGCGTGGAAGGAGAAGCCTCATTCCCACTGAGTTCCGGAGGAAGTTTCCAAACATTAGGCACTCTGGGTGCACAAGCTAGGGAGTGCTACTGAGGACTTCCCTCTGGCAACAGAGTGGGCACCAAGGGCATCTGGGCTGGAGGGTGCTTGGAAGCCGCAGGGGAGCCATTGGGCACCCAGTGCTCTCTGATGGAGAACACTGCAGGCCCGAGCATCCATGAACTCCTCCAAGGCTTTGGAGGGGGAAAGTTGTCCTTAGCAGAAGGCTTCCTGCCTCGTGCAGCAGGCCTTTCTGGATGGCGAAGCTGCAGCTTCCTTGCAGGCTGCTGGTCCAGGGGCATGTGTCCCCTGGTCCAGAGTGCTGTAGGAGGAGCTCCTAGCAAGGGGAGCCAAGCACCTTGTTTCCTTGGCCTAGACTGGGCTGTGCACACAGAGGCCTGCCAGCAGTGAAGACAGCGCAGGCAGCAAGGGGATGTGTCAGGCAGATAAGAGGCAGCAGGAGTCCCACTTGAAAGTGGGGTCATGACTGTTTTGACCCCAGGCTCCAACGGCAACCTGCATACATAGCCTCTGGACCTGCAGCTTCCCAGGAGTGCAAGAGACACACAGGCAACACCCTGTTGCCTTCTCGTATGAACTGTGCTCCATGGAGGTCCTGTTGCCTGGCAGTGGCCTAGGCCAGCACAGACCCTAGGGAGGCCTGGCCCAGCCTGGGATGGGCCGCGACCTAGCAGGGCAACGGGCAAGCCTGGAACTTGAGGCCAGGCTGCAGGCTCATTCCAGGTTGGGCCTGGTGCAGAGAGCCTTGAGCCAGGACCTACAGGGCGAATGCTCAGGCCAGTGGCTTCTCCCTGTAATCCATGTTCCTCACTCGGGCTGCTCTGCTTGTCAGACCCACACTCCCTAGAAGTGTGTTTCTGAGGCATTTGGACAGTTGGGAAGTGGAGGCTCTCCCAACATTGGAGGCCTGCCATGAACATTGCTCTGCATACTAAGAGGATTCCCTGCACCTCTGGTGCTGGGGAGAGATTTTCTGCACACAGGAGTCATTGGCACACACAGTGTTTCCCCACGGAAAGTGGTGTCAAAAAGCTCCCTTACAGGAATGCAGGGCACTGTCCCTTTGAAGCCCTCAACGCAGCAGGCTGTCATGGACTCGGCTGCAGGCCTTTGTGGCTGCAGAGACTGCAGCTCCTCTGGAGGTTATGGGTCAATTTGCACTCCTCTTTGAGTAAATGAGGCTTGTGGGATGAGCACCTTGCAAAGAGTGGCAAGCAGCCTGCTCCTTTTGGTGAGACGCACGTGTGGTGAGAGAGGCTTGGCAGCAGAGAAGAAGCAAGAGGGGCAGCCAGGGAGGGGATTTGCATGCAGCTTGGAGGTCCCAGATGTCCTGCTTCCCCACCAGGGAATGCTGGCGATGCCCATCAGGCCCTATTCACAAGTGGGCCCCCAGCGTCTGGATCTGCCCTGTCCCAGCCACGAAAACACACACAGGCCGAACCCTGAGCCCTGCTTAGGGTGAACTTTGCGGCCCAGGTGGTTGGAATGGCACCACTGTGTTAGGGGAGAGGAGGCCCGAGGAGGCCTTCAGGGAGCTGCCACAGCATAGCAGTGCTCCAGAAAAGGCACTCTCCTTTCTGTAGGCTGCATGCGCACTCGAGCTGCTGCTTGAGGCAGAGAGAGGACAGCTAGGCGATCCATGGCTGAAGGCAATGCAGAGAGATGTTTTGGTGGGGCGGTGGCTCCATCTGCTGGCTGACAAGCGTGGAAGGAGAAGCCTCATTCCCACTGAGTTCCGGAGGAAGTTTCCAAACATTAGGCACTCTGGGTGCACAAGCTAGGGAGTGCTACTGAGGACTTCCCTCTGGCAACAGAGTGGGCACCAAGGGCATCTGGGCTGGAGGGTGCTTGGAAGCCACAGGGGAGCCATTGGGCACCCAGTGCTCTCTGATGGAGAACACTGCAGGCCCGAGCATCCATGAACTCCTCCAAGGCTTTGGAGGGGGAAAGTTGTCCTTAGCAGAAGGCTTCCTGCCTCATGCAGCAGGCCTTTCTGGATGGCGAAGCTGCAGCTTCCTTGCAGGCTGCTGGTCCAGGGGCATGTGTCCCCTGGTCCAGAGTGCTGTAGGAGGAGCTGCTAGCAAGGGGAGCCAAGCACCTTGTTTCCTTGGCCTAGACTGGGCTGTGCACACAGAGGCCTGCCAGCAGTGAAGACAGCGCAGGCAGCAAGGGGATGTGTCAGGCAGATAAGAGGCAGCAGGAGTCCCACTTGAAAGTGGGGTCATGACTGTTTTGACCCCAGGCTCCAACGGCAACCTGCATACATAGCCTCTGGACCTGCAGCTTCCCAGGAGTGCAAGAGACACACAGGCAACACCCTGTTGCCTTCTCGTATGAACTGTGCTCCATGGAGGTCCTGTTGCCTGGCAGTGGCCTAGGCCAGCACAGACCCTAGGGAGGCCTGGCCCAGCCTGGGATGGGCCGCGACCTAGCAGGGCAACGGGCAAGCCTGGAACTTGAGGCCAGGCTGCAGGCTCATTCCAGGTTGGGCCTGGTGCAGAGAGCCTTGAGCCAGGACCTACAGGGCGAATGCTCAGGCCAGTGGCTTCTCCCTGTAATCCATGTTCCTCACTCGGGCTGCTCTGCTTGTCAGACCCACACTCCCTAGAAGTGTGTTTCTGAGGCATTTGGACAGTTGGGAAGTGGAGGCTCTCCCAACATTGGAGGCCTGCCTTGAACATTGCTCTGCATACTAAGAGGATTCCCTGCACCTCTGGTGCTGGGGAGAGATTTTCTGCACACAGGAGTCATTGGCACACACAGTGTTTCCCCACGGAAAGTGGTGTCAAAAAGCTCCCTTACAGGAATGCAGGGCACTGTCCCTTTGAAGCCCTCAACGCAGCAGGCTGTCATGGACTCGGCTGCAGGCCTTTGTGGCTGCAGAGACTGCAGCTCCTCTGGAGGTTATGGGTCAATTTGCACTCCTCTTTGAGTAAATGAGGCTTGTGGGGTGAGCACCTTGCAAAGAGTGGCAAGCAGCCTGCTCCTTTTGGTGAGACGCACGTGTGGTGAGAGAGGCTTGGCAGCAGAGAAGAAGCAAGAGGGGCAGCCAGGGAGGGGATTTGCATGCAGCTTGGAGGTCGCAGATGTCCTGCTTCCCCACCAGGGAATGCTGGCGATGCCCATCAGGCCCTATTCACAAGTGGGCCCCCAGCGTCTGGATCTGCCCTGTCCCAGCCACGAAAACACACACAGGCCGAACCCTGAGCCCTGCTTAGGGTGACCTTTGCGGCCCAGGTGGTTGGAGTGGCACAACTGTGTTAGGGGAGAGGAGGCCCGAGGAGGCCTTCAGGGAGCTGCCACAGCATAGCAGTGCTCCAGAAAAGGCACTCTCCTTTCTGTAGGCTGCATGCGCACTCGAGCTGCTGCTTGAGGCAGAGAGAGGACAGCTAGGCAATCCATGGCTGAAGGCAATGCAGAGAGATGTTTTGGTGGGGCGGTGGCTCCATCTGCTGGCTGACAAGCGTGGAAGGAGAAGCCTCATTCCCACTGAGTTCCGGAGGAAGTTTCCAAACATTAGGCACTCTGGGTGCACAAGCTAGGGAGTGCTACTGAGGACTTCCCTCTGGCAACAGAGTGGGCACCAAGGGCATCTGGGCTGGAGGGTGCTTGGAAGCCGCAGGGGAGCCATTGGGCACCCAGTGCTCTCTGATGGAGAACACTGCAGGCCCGAGCATCCATGAACTCCTCCAAGGCTTTGGAGGGGGAAAGTTGTCCTTAGCAGAAGGCTTCCTGCCTCGTGCAGCAGGCCTTTCTGGATGGCGAAGCTGCAGCTTCCTTGCAGGCTGCTGGTCCAGGGGCATGTGTCCCCTGGTCCAGAGTGCTGTAGGAGGAGCTCCTAGCAAGGGGAGCCAAGCACCTTGTTTCCTTGGCCTAGACTGGGCTGTGCACACAGAGGCCTGCCAGCAGTGAAGACAGCGCAGGCAGCAAGGGGATGTGTCAGGCAGATAAGAGGCAGCAGGAGTCCCACTTGAAAGTGGGGTCATGACTGTTTTGACCCCAGGCTCCAACGGCAACCTGCATACATAGCCTCTGGACCTGCAGCTTCCCAGGAGTGCAAGAGACACACAGGCAACACCCTGTTGCCTTCTCGTATGAACTGTGCTCCATGGAGGTCCTGTTGCCTGGCAGTGGCCTAGGCCAGCACAGACCCTAGGGAGGCCTGGCCCAGCCTGGGATGGGCCGCGACCTAGCAGGGCAACGGGCAAGCCTGGAACTTGAGGCCAGGCTGCAGGCTCATTCCAGGTTGGGCCTGGTGCAGAGAGCCTTGAGCCAGGACCTACAGGGCGAATGCTCAGGCCAGTGGCTTCTCCCTGTAATCCATGTTCCTCACTCGGGCTGCTCTGCTTGTCAGACCCACACTCCCTAGAAGTGTGTTTCTGAGGCATTTGGACAGTTGGGAAGTGGAGGCTCTCCCAACATTGGAGGCCTGCCATGAACATTGCTCTGCATACTAAGAGGATTCCC
The DNA here is from genome assembly GCF_030028045.1 of Hippopotamus amphibius kiboko. Lineage (NCBI taxonomy): Eukaryota > Metazoa > Chordata > Mammalia > Artiodactyla > Hippopotamidae > Hippopotamus > Hippopotamus amphibius. The sequence goes on from NW_026648314.1 coordinate 46,273, forward strand.
TGCACCTCTGGTGCTGGGGAGAGATTTTCTGCACACAGGAGTCATTGGCACACACAGTGTTTCCCCACGGAAAGTGGTGTCAAAAAGCTCCCTTACAGGAATGCAGGGCACTGTCCCTTTGAAGCCCTCAACGCAGCAGGCTGTCATGGACTTGGCTGCAGGCCTTTGTGGCTGCAGAGACTGCAGCTCCTCTGGAGGTTATGGGTCAATTTGCACTCCTCTTTGAGTAAATGAGGCTTGTGGGGTGAGCACCTTGCAAAGAGTGGCAAGCAGCCTGCTCCTTTTGGTGAGACGCACGTGTGGTGAGAGAGGCTTGGCAGCAGAGAAGAAGCAAGAGGGGCAGCCAGGGAGGGGATTTGCATGCAGCTTGGAGGTCCCAGATGTCCTGCTTCCCCACCAGGGAATGCTGGCGATGCCCATCAGGCCCTATTCACAAGTGGGCCCCCAGCGTCTGGATCTGCCCTGTCCCAGCCACGAAAACACACACAGGCCGAACCCTGAGCCCTGCTTAGGGTGACCTTTGCGGCCCAGGTGGTTGGAATGGCACCACTGTGTTAGGGGAGAGGAGGCCCGAGGAGGCCTTCAGGGAGCTGCCACAGCATAGCAGTGCTCCAGAAAAGGCACTCTCCTTTCTGTAGGCTGCATGCGCACTCGAGCTGCTGCTTGAGGCAGAGAGAGGACAGCTAGGCGATCCATGGCTGAAGGCAATGCAGAGAGATGTTTTGGTGGGGCGGTGGCTCCATCTGCTGGCTGACAAGCGTGGAAGGAGAAGCCTCATTCCCACTGAGTTCCGGAGGAAGTTTCCAAACATTAGGCACTCTGGGTGCACAAGCTAGGGAGTGCTACTGAGGACTTCCCTCTGGCAACAGAGTGGGCACCAAGGGCATCTGGGCTGGAGGGTGCTTGGAAGCCGCAGGGGAGCCATTGGGCACCCAGTGCTCTCTGATGGAGAACACTGCAGGCCTGAGCATCCATGAACTCCTCCAAGGCTTTGGAGGGGGAAAGTTGTCCTTAGCAGAAGGCTTCCTGCCTCGTGCAGCAGGCCTTTCTGGATGGCGAAGCTGCAGCTTCCTTGCAGGCTGCTGGTCCAGGGGCATGTGTCCCCTGGTCCCGAGTGCTGTAGGAGGAGCTCCTAGCAAGGGGAGCCAAGCACCTTGTTTCCTTGGCCTAGACTGGGCTGTGCACACAGAGGCCTGCCAGCAGTGAAGACAGCGCAGGCAGCAAGGGGATGTGTCAGGCAGATAAGAGGCAGCAGGAGTCCCACTTGAAAGTGGGGTCATGACTGTTTTGACCCCAGGCTCCAACGGCAACCTGCATACATAGCCTCTGGACCTGCAGCTTCCCAGGAGTGCAAGAGACACACAGGCAACACCCTGTTGCCTTCTCGTATGAACTGTGCTCCATGGAGGTCCTGTTGCCTGGCAGTGGCCTAGGCCAGCACAGACCCTAGGGAGGCCTGGCCCAGCCTGGGATGGGCCGTGACCTAGCAGGGCAACGGGCAAGCCTGGAACTTGAGGCCAGGCTGCAGGCTCATTCCAGGTTGGGCCTGGTGCAGAGAGCCTTGAGCCAGGACCTACAGGGCGAATGCTCAGGCCAGTGGCTTCTCCCTGTAATCCATGTTCCTCACTCGGGCTGCTCTGCTTGTCAGACCCACACTCCCTAGAAGTGTGTTTCTGAGGCATTTGGACAGTTGGGAAGTGGAGGCTCTCCCAACATTGGAGGCCTGCCTTGAACATTGCTCTGCATACTAAGAGGATTCCCTGCACCTCTGGTGCTGGGGAGAGATTTTCTGCACACAGGAGTCATTGGCACACACAGTGTTTCCCCACGGAAAGTGGTGTCAAAAAGCTCCCTTACAGGAATGCAGGGCACTGTCCCTTTGAAGCCCTCAACGCAGCAGGCTGTCATGGACTCGGCTGCAGGCCTTTGTGGCTGCAGAGACTGCAGCTCCTCTGGAGGTTATGGGTCAATTTGCACTCCTCTTTGAGTAAATGAGGCTTGTGGGGTGAGCACCTTGCAAAGAGTGGCAAGCAGCCTGCTCCTTTTGGTGAGACGCACGTGTGGTGAGAGAGGCTTGGCAGCAGAGAAGAAGCAAGAGGGGCAGCCAGGGAGGGGATTTGCATGCAGCTTGGAGGTCGCAGATGTCCTGCTTCCCCACCAGGGAATGCTGGCGATGCCCATCAGGCCCTATTCACAAGTGGGCCCCCAGCGTCTGGATCTGCCCTGTCCCAGCCACGAAAACACACACAGGCCGAACCCTGAGCCCTGCTTAGGGTGACCTTTGCGGCCCAGGTGGTTGGAATGGCACCACTGTGTTAGGGGAGAGGAGGCCCGAGGAGGCCTTCAGGGAGCTGCCACAGCATAGCAGTGCTCCAGAAAAGGCACTCTCCTTTCTGTAGGCTGCATGCGCACTCGAGCTGCTGCTTGAGGCAGAGAGAGGACAGCTAGGCGATCCATGGCTGAAGGCAATGCAGAGAGATGTTTTGGTGGGGCGGTGGCTCCATCTGCTGGCTGACAAGCGTGGAAGGAGAAGCCTCATTCCCACTGAGTTCCGGAGGAAGTTTCCAAACATTAGGCACTCTGGGTGCACAAGCTAGGGAGTGCTACTGAGGACTTCCCTCTGGCAACAGAGTGGGCACCAAGGGCATCTGGGCTGGAGGGTGCTTGGAAGCCGCAGGGGAGCCATTGGGCACCCAGTGCTCTCTGATGGAGAACACTGCAGGCCTGAGCATCCATGAACTCCTCCAAGGCTTTGGAGGGGGAAAGTTGTCCTTAGCAAAAGGCTTCCTGCCTCGTGCAGCAGGCCTTTCTGGATGGCGAAGCTGCAGCTTCCTTGCAGGCTGCTGGTCCAGGGGCATGTGTCCCCTGGTCCCGAGTGCTGTAGGAGGAGCTCCTAGCAAGGGGAGCCAAGCACCTTGTTTCCTTGGCCTAGACTGGGCTGTGCACACAGAGGCCTGCCAGCAGTGAAGACAGCGCAGGCAGCAAGGGGATGTGTCAGGCAGATAAGAGGCAGCAGGAGTCCCACTTGAAAGTGGGGTCATGACTGTTTTGACCCCAGGCTCCAACGGCAACCTGCATACATAGCCTCTGGACCTGCAGCTTCCCAGGAGTGCAAGAGACACACAGGCAATACCCTGTTGCCTTCTCGTATGAACTGTGCTCCATGGAGGTCCTGTTGCCTGGCAGTGGCCTAGGCCAGCACAGACCCTAGGGAGGCCTGGCCCAGCCTGGGATGGGCCGTGACCTAGCAGGGCAACGGGCAAGCCTGGAACTTGAGGCCAGGCTGCAGGCTCATTCCAGGTTGGGCCTGGTGCAGAGAGCCTTGAGCCAGGACCTACAGGGCGAATGCTCAGGCCAGTGGCTTCTCCCTGTAATCCATGTTCCTCACTCGGGCTGCTCTGCTTGTCAGACCCACACTCCCTAGAAGTGTGTTTCTGAGGCATTTGGACAGTTGGGAAGTGGAGGCTCTCCCAACATTGGAGGCCTGCCTTGAACATTGCTCTGCATACTAAGAGGATTCCCTGCACCTCTGGTGCTGGGGAGAGATTTTCTGCACACAGGAGTCATTGGCACACACAGTGTTTCCCCACGGAAAGTGGTGTCAAAAAGCTCCCTTACAGGAATGCAGGGCACTGTCCCTTTGAAGCCCTCAACGCAGCAGGCTGTCATGGACTCGGCTGCAGGCCTTTGTGGCTGCAGAGACTGCAGCTCCTCTGGAGGTTATGGGTCAATTTGCACTCCTCTTTGAGTAAATGAGGCTTGTGGGGTGAGCACCTTGCAAAGAGTGGCAAGCAGCCTGCTCCTTTTGGTGAGACGCACGTGTGGTGAGAGAGGCTTGGCAGCAGAGAAGAAGCAAGAGGGGCAGCCAGGGAGGGGATTTGCATGCAGCTTGGAGGTCGCAGATGTCCTGCTTCCCCACCAGGGAATGCTGGCGATGCCCATCAGGCCCTATTCACAAGTGGGCCCCCAGCGTCTGGATCTGCCCTGTCCCAGCCACGAAAACACACACAGGCCGAACCCTGAGCCCTGCTTAGGGTGACCTTTGCGGCCCAGGTGGTTGGAGTGGCACAACTGTGTTAGGGGAGAGGAGGCCCGAGGAGGCCTTCAGGGAGCTGCCACAGCATAGCAGTGCTCCAGAAAAGGCACTCTCCTTTCTGTAGGCTGCATGCGCACTCGAGCTGCTGCTTGAGGCAGAGAGAGGACAGCTAGGCAATCCATGGCTGAAGGCAATGCAGAGAGATGTTTTGGTGGGGCGGTGGCTCCATCTGCTGGCTGACAAGCGTGGAAGGAGAAGCCTCATTCCCACTGAGTTCCGGAGGAAGTTTCCAAACATTAGGCACTCTGGGTGCACAAGCTAGGGAGTGCTACTGAGGACTTCCCTCTGGCAACAGAGTGGGCACCAAGGGCATCTGGGCTGGAGGGTGCTTGGAAGCCGCAGGGGAGCCATTGGGCACCCAGTGCTCTCTGATGGAGAACACTGCAGGCCTGAGCATCCATGAACTCCTCCAAGGCTTTGGAGGGGGAAAGTTGTCCTTAGCAGAAGGCTTCCTGCCTCGTGCAGCAGGCCTTTCTGGATGGCGAAGCTGCAGCTTCCTTGCAGGCTGCTGGTCCAGGGGCATGTGTCCCCTGGTCCAGAGTGCTGTAGGAGGAGCTCCTAGCAAGGGGAGCCAAGCACCTTGTTTCCTTGGCCTAGACTGGGCTGTGCACACAGAGGCCTGCCAGCAGTGAAGACAGCGCAGGCAGCAAGGGGATGTGTCAGGCAGATAAGAGGCAGCAGGAGTCCCACTTGAAAGTGGGGTCATGACTGTTTTGACCCCAGGCTCCAACGGCAACCTGCATACATAGCCTCTGGACCTGCAGCTTCCCAGGAGTGCAAGAGACACACAGGCAACACCCTGTTGCCTTCTCGTATGAACTGTGCTCCATGGAGGTCCTGTTGCCTGGCAGTGGCCTAGGCCAGCACAGACCCTAGGGAGGCCTGGCCCAGCCTGGGATGGGCCGTGACCTAGCAGGGCAACGGGCAAGCCTGGAACTTGAGGCCAGGCTGCAGGCTCATTCCAGGTTGGGCCTGGTGCAGAGAGCCTTGAGCCAGGACCTACAGGGCGAATGCTCAGGCCAGTGGCTTCTCCCTGTAATCCATGTTCCTCACTCGGGCTGCTCTGCTTGTCAGACCCACACTCCCTAGAAGTGTGTTTCTGAGGCATTTGGACAGTTGGGAAGTGGAGGCTCTCCCAACATTGGAGGCCTGCCTTGAACATTGCTCTGCATACTAAGAGGATTCCCTGCACCTCTGGTGCTGGGGAGAGATTTTCTGCACACAGGAGTCATTGGCACACACAGTGTTTCCCCACGGAAAGTGGTGTCAAAAAGCTCCCTTACAGGAATGCAGGGCACTGTCCCTTTGAAGCCCTCAACGCAGCAGGCTGTCATGGACTCGGCTGCAGGCCTTTGTGGCTGCAGAGACTGCAGCTCCTCTGGAGGTTATGGGTCAATTTGCACTCCTCTTTGAGTAAATGAGGCTTGTGGGGTGAGCACCTTGCAAAGAGTGGCAAGCAGCCTGCTCCTTTTGGTGAGACGCACGTGTGGTGAGAGAGGCTTGGCAGCAGAGAAGAAGCAAGAGGGGCAGCCAGGGAGGGGATTTGCATGCAGCTTGGAGGTCGCAGATGTCCTGCTTCCCCACCAGGGAATGCTGGCGATGCCCATCAGGCCCTATTCACAAGTGGGCCCCCAGCGTCTGGATCTGCCCTGTCCCAGCCACGAAAACACACACAGGCCGAACCCTGAGCCCTGCTTAGGGTGACCTTTGCGGCCCAGGTGGTTGGAATGGCACCACTGTGTTAGGGGAGAGGAGGCCCGAGGAGGCCTTCAGGGAGCTGCCACAGCATAGCAGTGCTCCAGAAAAGGCACTCTCCTTTCTGTAGGCTGCATGCGCACTCGAGCTGCTGCTTGAGGCAGAGAGAGGACAGCTAGGCGATCCATGGCTGAAGGCAATGCAGAGAGATGTTTTGGTGGGGCGGTGGCTCCATCTGCTGGCTGACAAGCGTGGAAGGAGAAGCCTCATTCCCACTGAGTTCCGGAGGAAGTTTCCAAACATTAGGCACTCTGGGTGCACAAGCTAGGGAGTGCTACTGAGGACTTCCCTCTGGCAACAGAGTGGGCACCAAGGGCATCTGGGCTGGAGGGTGCTTGGAAGCCGCAGGGGAGCCATTGGGCACCCAGTGCTCTCTGATGGAGAACACTGCAGGCCTGAGCATCCATGAACTCCTCCAAGGCTTTGGAGGGGGAAAGTTGTCCTTAGCAAAAGGCTTCCTGCCTCGTGCAGCAGGCCTTTCTGGATGGCGAAGCTGCAGCTTCCTTGCAGGCTGCTGGTCCAGGGGCATGTGTCCCCTGGTCCCGAGTGCTGTAGGAGGAGCTCCTAGCAAGGGGAGCCAAGCACCTTGTTTCCTTGGCCTAGACTGGGCTGTGCACACAGAGGCCTGCCAGCAGTGAAGACAGCGCAGGCAGCAAGGGGATGTGTCAGGCAGATAAGAGGCAGCAGGAGTCCCACTTGAAAGTGGGGTCATGACTGTTTTGACCCCAGGCTCCAACGGCAACCTGCATACATAGCCTCTGGACCTGCAGCTTCCCAGGAGTGCAAGAGACACACAGGCAATACCCTGTTGCCTTCTCGTATGAACTGTGCTCCATGGAGGTCCTGTTGCCTGGCAGTGGCCTAGGCCAGCACAGACCCTAGGGAGGCCTGGCCCAGCCTGGGATGGGCCGTGACCTAGCAGGGCAACGGGCAAGCCTGGAACTTGAGGCCAGGCTGCAGGCTCATTCCAGGTTGGGCCTGGTGCAGAGAGCCTTGAGCCAGGACCTACAGGGCGAATGCTCAGGCCAGTGGCTTCTCCCTGTAATCCATGTTCCTCACTCGGGCTGCTCTGCTTGTCAGACCCACACTCCCTAGAAGTGTGTTTCTGAGGCATTTGGACAGTTGGGAAGTGGAGGCTCTCCCAACATTGGAGGCCTGCCTTGAACATTGCTCTGCATACTAAGAGGATTCCCTGCACCTCTGGTGCTGGGGAGAGATTTTCTGCACACAGGAGTCATTGGCACACACAGTGTTTCCCCACGGAAAGTGGTGTCAAAAAGCTCCCTTACAGGAATGCAGGGCACTGTCCCTTTGAAGCCCTCAATGCAGCAGGCTGTCATGGACTCGGCTGCAGGCCTTTGTGGCTGCAGAGACTGCAGCTCCTCTGGAGGTTATGGGTCAATTTGCACTCCTCTTTGAGTAAATGAGGCTTGTGGGGTGAGCACCTTGCAAAGAGTGGCAAGCAGCCTGCTCCTTTTGGTGAGACGCACGTGTGGTGAGAGAGGCTTGGCAGCAGAGAAGAAGCAAGAGGGGCAGCCAGGGAGGGGATTTGCATGCAGCTTGGAGGTCGCAGATGTCCTGCTTCCCCACCAGGGAATGCTGGCGATGCCCATCAGGCCCTATTCACAAGTGGGCCCCCAGCGTCTGGATCTGCCCTGTCCCAGCCACGAAAACACACACAGGCCGAACCCTGAGCCCTGCTTAGGGTGACCTTTGCGGCCCAGGTGGTTGGAGTGGCACAACTGTGTTAGGGGAGAGGAGGCCCGAGGAGGCCTTCAGGGAGCTGCCACAGCATAGCAGTGCTCCAGAAAAGGCACTCTCCTTTCTGTAGGCTGCATGCGCACTCGAGCTGCTGCTTGAGGCAGAGAGAGGACAGCTAGGCAATCCATGGCTGAAGGCAATGCAGAGAGATGTTTTGGTGGGGCGGTGGCTCCATCTGCTGGCTGACAAGCGTGGAAGGAGAAGCCTCATTCCCACTGAGTTCCGGAGGAAGTTTCCAAACATTAGGCACTCTGGGTGCACAAGCTAGGGAGTGCTACTGAGGACTTCCCTCTGGCAACAGAGTGGGCACCAAGGGCATCTGGGCTGGAGGGTGCTTGGAAGCCGCAGGGGAGCCATTGGGCACCCAGTGCTCTCTGATGGAGAACACTGCAGGCCCGAGCATCCATGAACTCCTCCAAGGCTTTGGAGGGGGAAAGTTGTCCTTAGCAGAAGGCTTCCTGCCTCGTGCAGCAGGCCTTTCTGGATGGCGAAGCTGCAGCTTCCTTGCAGGCTGCTGGTCCAGGGGCATGTGTCCCCTGGTCCAGAGTGCTGTAGGAGGAGCTCCTAGCAAGGGGAGCCAAGCACCTTGTTTCCTTGGCCTAGACTGGGCTGTGCACACAGAGGCCTGCCAGCAGTGAAGACAGCGCAGGCAGCAAGGGGATGTGTCAGGCAGATAAGAGGCAGCAGGAGTCCCACTTGAAAGTGGGGTCATGACTGTTTTGACCCCAGGCTCCAACGGCAACCTGCATACATAGCCTCTGGACCTGCAGCTTCCCAGGAGTGCAAGAGACACACAGGCAACACCCTGTTGCCTTCTCGTATGAACTGTGCTCCATGGAGGTCCTGTTGCCTGGCAGTGGCCTAGGCCAGCACAGACCCTAGGGAGGCCTGGCCCAGCCTGGGATGGGCCGCGACCTAGCAGGGCAACGGGCAAGCCTGGAACTTGAGGCCAGGCTGCAGGCTCATTCCAGGTTGGGCCTGGTGCAGAGAGCCTTGAGCCAGGACCTACAGGGCGAATGCTCAGGCCAGTGGCTTCTCCCTGTAATCCATGTTCCTCACTCGGGCTGCTCTGCTTGTCAGACCCACACTCCCTAGAAGTGTGTTTCTGAGGCATTTGGACAGTTGGGAAGTGGAGGCTCTCCCAACATTGGAGGCCTGCCATGAACATTGCTCTGCATACTAAGAGGATTCCCTGCACCTCTGGTGCTGGGGAGAGATTTTCTGCACACAGGAGTCATTGGCACACACAGTGTTTCCCCACGGAAAGTGGTGTCAAAAAGCTCCCTTACAGGAATGCAGGGCACTGTCCCTTTGAAGCCCTCAACGCAGCAGGCTGTCATGGACTTGGCTGCAGGCCTTTGTGGCTGCAGAGACTGCAGCTCCTCTGGAGGTTATGGGTCAATTTGCACTCCTCTTTGAGTAAATGAGGCTTGTGGGGTGAGCACCTTGCAAAGAGTGGCAAGCAGCCTGCTCCTTTTGGTGAGACGCACGTGTGGTGAGAGAGGCTTGGCAGCAGAGAAGAAGCAAGAGGGGCAGCCAGGGAGGGGATTTGCATGCAGCTTGGAGGTCCCAGATGTCCTGCTTCCCCACCAGGGAATGCTGGCGATGCCCATCAGGCCCTATTCACAAGTGGGCCCCCAGCGTCTGGATCTGCCCTGTCCCAGCCACGAAAACACACACAGGCCGAACCCTGAGCCCTGCTTAGGGTGACCTTTGCGGCCCAGGTGGTTGGAATGGCACCACTGTGTTAGGGGAGAGGAGGCCCGAGGAGGCCTTCAGGGAGCTGCCACAGCATAGCAGTGCTCCAGAAAAGGCACTCTCCTTTCTGTAGGCTGCATGCGCACTCGAGCTGCTGCTTGAGGCAGAGAGAGGACAGCTAGGCGATCCATGGCTGAAGGCAATGCAGAGAGATGTTTTGGTGGGGCGGTGGCTCCATCTGCTGGCTGACAAGCGTGGAAGGAGAAGCCTCATTCCCACTGAGTTCCGGAGGAAGTTTCCAAACATTAGGCACTCTGGGTGCACAAGCTAGGGAGTGCTACTGAGGACTTCCCTCTGGCAACAGAGTGGGCACCAAGGGCATCTGGGCTGGAGGGTGCTTGGAAGCCGCAGGGGAGCCATTGGGCACCCAGTGCTCTCTGATGGAGAACACTGCAGGCCTGAGCATCCATGAACTCCTCCAAGGCTTTGGAGGGGGAAAGTTGTACTTTGCAAAAGGCTTCCTGCCTCGTGCAGCAGGCCTTTCTGGATGGCGAAGCTGCAGCTTCCTTGCAGGCTGCTGGTCCAGGGGCATGTGTCCCCTGGTCCCGAGTGCTGTAGGAGGAGCTCCTAGCAAGGGGAGCCAAGCACCTTGTTTCCTTGGCCTAGACTGGGCTGTGCACACAGAGGCCTGCCAGCAGTGAAGACAGCGCAGGCAGCAAGGGGATGTGTCAGGCAGATAAGAGGCAGCAGGAGTCCCACTTGAAAGTGGGGTCATGACTGTTTTGACCCCAGGCTCCAACGGCAACCTGCATACATAGCCTCTGGACCTGCAGCTTCCCAGGAGTGCAAGAGACACACAGGCAACACCCTGTTGCCTTCTCGTATGAACTGTGCTCCATGGAGGTCCTGTTGCCTGGCAGTGGCCTAGGCCAGCACAGACCCTAGGGAGGCCTGGCCCAGCCTGGGATGGGCCGTGACCTAGCAGGGCAACGGGCAAGCCTGGAACTTGAGGCCAGGCTGCAGGCTCATTCCAGGTTGGGCCTGGTGCAGAGAGCCTTCAGCCAGGACCTACAGGGCGAATGCTCAGGCCAGTGGCTTCTCCCTGTAATCCATGTTCCTCACTCGGGCTGCTCTGCTTGTCAGACCCACACTCCCTAGAAGTGTGTTTCTGAGGCATTTGGACAGTTGGGAAGTGGAGGCTCTCCCAACATTGGAGGCCTGCCTTGAACATTGCTCTGCATACTAAGAGGATTCCCTGCACCTCTGGTGCTGGGGAGAGATTTTCTGCACACAGGAGTCATTGGCACACACAGTGTTTCCCCACGGAAAGTGGTGTCAAAAAGCTCCCTTACAGGAATGCAGGGCACTGTCCCTTTGAAGCCCTCAACGCAGCAGGCTGTCATGGACTCGGCTGCAGGCCTTTGTGGCTGCAGAGACTGCAGCTCCTCTGGAGGTTATGGGTCAATTTGCACTCCTCTTTGAGTAAATGAGGCTTGTGGGGTGAGCACCTTGCAAAGAGTGGCAAGCAGCCTGCTCCTTTTGGTGAGACGCACGTGTGGTGAGAGAGGCTTGGCAGCAGAGAAGAAGCAAGAGGGGCAGCCAGGGAGGGGATTTGCATGCAGCTTGGAGGTCGCAGATGTCCTGCTTCCCCACCAGGGAATGCTGGCGATGCCCATCAGGCCCTATTCACAAGTGGGCCCCCAGCTTCTGGATCTGCCCTGTCCCAGCCACGAAAACACACACAGGCCGAACCCTGAGCCCTGCTTAGGGTGACCTTTGCGGCCCAGGTGGTTGGAGTGGCACAACTGTGTTAGGGGAGAGGAGGCCCGAGGAGGCCTTCAGGGAGCTGCCACAGCATAGCAGTGCTCCAGAAAAGGCACTCTCCTTTCTGTAGGCTGCATGCGCACTCGAGCTGCTGCTTGAGGCAGAGAGAGGACAGCTAGGCAATCCATGGCTGAAGGCAATGCAGAGAGATGTTTTGGTGGGGCGGTGGCTCCATCTGCTGGCTGACAAGCGTGGAAGGAGAAGCCTCATTCCCACTGAGTTCCGGAGGAAGTTTCCAAACATTAGGCACTCTGGGTGCACAAGCTAGGGAGTGCTACTGAGGACTTCCCTCTGGCAACAGAGTGGGCACCAAGGGCATCTGGGCTGGAGGGTGCTTGGAAGCCGCAGGGGAGCCATTGGGCACCCAGTGCTCTCTGATGGAGAACACTGCAGGCCCGAGCATCCATGAACTCCTCCAAGGCTTTGGAGGGGGAAAGTTGTCCTTAGCAGAAGGCTTCCTGCCTCGTGCAGCAGGCCTTTCTGGATGGCGAAGCTGCAGCTTCCTTGCAGGCTGCTGGTCCAGGGGCATGTGTCCCCTGGTCCCGAGTGCTGTAGGAGGAGCTCCTAGCAAGGGGAGCCAAGCACCTTGTTTCCTTGGCCTAGACTGGGCTGTGCACACAGAGGCCTGCCAGCAGTGAAGACAGCGCAGGCAGCAAGGGGATGTGTCAGGCAGATAAGAGGCAGCAGGAGTCCCACTTGAAAGTGGGGTCATGACTGTTTTGACCCCAGGCTCCAACGGCAACCTGCATACATAGCCTCTGGACCTGCAGCTTCCCAGGAGTGCAAGAGACACACAGGCAACACCCTGTTGCCTTCTCGTATGAACTGTGCTCCATGGAGGTCCTGTTGCCTGGCAGTGGCCTAGGCCAGCACAGACCCTAGGGAGGCCTGGCCCAGCCTGGGATGGGCCGCGACCTAGCAGGGCAATGGGCAAGCCTGGAACTTGAGGCCAGGCTGCAGGCTCATTCCAGGTTGGGCCTGGTGCAGAGAGCCTTGAGCCAGGACCTACAGGGCGAATGCTCAGGCCAGTGGCTTCTCCCTGTAATCCATGTTCCTCACTCGGGCTGCTCTGCTTGTCAGACCCACACTCCCTAGAAGTGTGTTTCTGAGGCATTTGGACAGTTGGGAAGTGGAGGCTCTCCCAACATTGGAGGCCTGCCTTGAACATTGCTCTGCATACTAAGAGGATTCCCTGCACCTCTGGTGCTGGGGAGAGATTTTCTGCACACAGGAGTCATTGGCACACACAGTGTTTCCCCACGGAAAGTGGTGTCAAAAAGCTCCCTTACAGGAATGCAGGGCACTGTCCCTTTGAAGCCCTCAACGCAGCAGGCTGTCATGGACTCGGCTGCAGGCCTTTGTGGCTGCAGAGACTGCAGCTCCTCTGGAGGTTATGGGTCAATTTGCACTCCTCTTTGAGTAAATGAGGCTTGTGGGGTGAGCACCTTGCAAAGAGTGGCAAGCAGCCTGCTCCTTTTGGTGAGACGCACGTGTGGTGAGAGAGGCTTGGCAGCAGAGAAGAAGCAAGAGGGGCAGCCAGGGAGGGGATTTGCATGCAGCTTGGAGGTCGCAGATGTCCTGCTTCCCCACCAGGGAATGCTGGCGATGCCCATCAGGCCCTATTCACAAGTGGGCCCCCAGCTTCTGGATCTGCCCTGTCCCAGCCACGAAAACACACACAGGCCGAACCCTGAGCCCTGCTTAGGGTGACCTTTGCGGCCCAGGTGGTTGGAATGGCACAACTGTGTTAGGGGAGAGGAGGCCCGAGGAGGCCTTCAGGGAGCTGCCACAGCATAGCAGTGCTCCAGAAAAGGCACTCTCCTTTCTGTAGGCTGCATGCGCACTCGAGCTGCTGCTTGAGGCAGAGAGAGGACAGCTAGGCGATCCATGGCTGAAGGCAATGCAGAGAGATGTTTTGGTGGGGCGGTGGCTCCATCTGCTGGCTGACAAGCGTGGAAGGAGAAGCCTCATTCCCACTGAGTTCCGGAGGAAGTTTCCAAACATTAGGCACTCTGGGTGCACAAGCTAGGGAGTGCTACTGAGGACTTCCCTCTGGCAACAGAGTGGGCACCAAGGGCATCTGGGCTGGAGGGTGCTTGGAAGCTGCAGGGGAGCCATTGGGCACCCAGTGCTCTCTGATGGAGAACACTGCAGGCCCGAGCATCCATGAACTCCTCCAAGGCTTTGGAGGGGGAAAGTTGTCCTTAGCAGAAGGCTTCCTGCCTCGTGCAGCAGGCCTTTCTGGATGGCGAAGCTGCAGCTTCCTTGCAGGCTGCTGGTCCAGGGGCATGTGTCCCCTGGTCCAGAGTGCTGTAGGAGGAGCTCCTAGCAAGGGGAGCCAAGCACCTTGTTTCCTTGGCCTAGACTGGGCTGTGCACACAGAGGCCTGCCAGCAGTGAAGACAGCGCAGGCAGCAAGGGGATGTGTCAGGCAGATAAGAGGCAGCAGGAGTCCCACTTGAAAGTGGGGTCATGACTGTTTTGACCCCAGGCTCCAACGGCAACCTGCATACATAGCCTCTGGACCTGCAGCTTCCCAGGAGTGCAAGAGACACACAGGCAACACCCTGTTGCCTTCTCGTATGAACTGTGCTCCATGGAGGTCCTGTTGCCTGGCAGTGGCCTAGGCCAGCACAGACCCTAGGGAGGCCTGGCCCAGCCTGGGATGGGCCGCGACCTAGCAGGGCAACGGGCAAGCCTGGAACTTGAGGCCAGGCTGCAGGCTCATTCCAGGTTGGGCCTGGTGCAGAGAGCCTTGAGCCAGGACCTACAGGGCGAATGCTCAGGCCAGTGGCTTCTCCCTGTAATCCATGTTCCTCACTCGGGCTGCTCTGCTTGTCAGACCCACACTCCCTAGAAGTGTGTTTCTGAGGCATTTGGACAGTTGGGAAGTGGAGGCTCTCCCAACATTGGAGGCCTGCCTTGAACATTGCTCTGCATACTAAGAGGATTCCCTGCACCTCTGGTGCTGGGGAGAGATTTTCTGCACACAGGAGTCATTGGCACACACAGTGTTTCCCCACGGAAAGTGGTGTCAAAAAGCTCCCTTACAGGAATGCAGGGCACTGTCCCTTTGAAGCCCTCAATGCAGCAGGCTGTCATGGACTCGGCTGCAGGCCTTTGTGGCTGCAGAGACTGCAGCTCCTCTGGAGGTTATGGGTCAATTTGCACTCCTCTTTGAGTAAATGAGGCTTGTGGGGTGAGCACCTTGCAAAGAGTGGCAAGCAGCCTGCTCCTTTTGGTGAGACGCACGTGTGGTGAGAGAGGCTTGGCAGCAGAGAAGAAGCAAGAGGGGCAGCCAGGGAGGGGATTTGCATGCAGCTTGGAGGTCCCAGATGTCCTGCTTCCCCACCAGGGAATGCTGGCGATGCCCATCAGGCCCTATTCACAAGTGGGCCCCCAGCTTCTGGATCTGCCCTGTCCCAGCCACGAAAACACACACAGGCCGAACCCTGAGCCCTGCTTAGGGTGACCTTTGCGGCCCAGGTGGTTGGAATGGCACCACTGTGTTAGGGGAGAGGAGGCCCGAGGAGGCCTTCAGGGAGCTGCCACAGCATAGCAGTGCTCCAGAAAAGGCACTCTCCTTTCTGTAGGCTGCATGCGCACTCGAGCTGCTGCTTGAGGCAGAGAGAGGACAGCTAGGCGATCCATGGCTGAAGGCAATGCAGAGAGATGTTTTGGTGGGGCGGTGGCTCCATCTGCTGGCTGACAAGCGTGGAAGGAGAAGCCTCATTCCCACTGAGTTCCGGAGGAAGTTTCCAAACATTAGGCACTCTGGGTGCACAAGCTAGGGAGTGCTACTGAGGACTTCCCTCTGGCAACAGAGTGGGCACCAAGGGCATCTGGGCTGGAGGGTGCTTGGAAGCCGCAGGGGAGCCATTGGGCACCCAGTGCTCTCTGATGGAGAACACTGCAGGCCCGAGCATCCATGAACTCCTCCAAGGCTTTGGAGGGGGAAAGTTGTCCTTAGCAGAAGGCTTCCTGCCTCGTGCAGCAGGCCTTTCTGGATGGCGAAGCTGCAGCTTCCTTGCAGGCTGCTGGTCCAGGGGCATGTGTCCCCTGGTCCCGAGTGCTGTAGGAGGAGCTCCTAGCAAGGGGAGCCAAGCACCTTGTTTCCTTGGCCTAGACTGGGCTGTGCACACAGAGGCCTGCCAGCAGTGAAGACAGCGCAGGCAGCAAGGGGATGTGTCAGGCAGATAAGAGGCAGCAGGAGTCCCACTTGAAAGTGGGGTCATGACTGTTTTGACCCCAGGCTCCAACGGCAACCTGCATACATAGCCTCTGGACCTGCAGCTTCCCAGGAGGGCAAGAGACACACAGGCAACACCCTGTTGCCTTCTCGTATGAACTGTGCTCCATGGAGGTCCTGTTGCCTGGCAGTGGCCTAGGCCAGCACAGACCCTAGGGAGGCCTGGCCCAGCCTGGGATGGGCCGCGACCTAGCAGGGCAACGGGCAAGCCTGGAACTTGAGGCCAGGCTGCAGGCTCATTCCAGGTTGGGCCTGGTGCAGAGAGCCTTGAGCCAGGACCTACAGGGCGAATGCTCAGGCCAGTGGCTTCTCCCTGTAATCCATGTTCCTCACTCGGGCTGCTCTGCTTGTCAGACCCACACTCCCTAGAAGTGTGTTTCTGAGGCATTTGGACAGTTGGGAAGTGGAGGCTCTCCCAACATTGGAGGCCTGCCTTGAACATTGCTCTGCATACTAAGAGGATTCCCTGCACCTCTGGTGCTGGGGAGAGATTTTCTGCACGCAGGAGTCATTGGCACACACAGTGTTTCCCCACGGAAAGTGGTGTCAAAAAGCTCCCTTACAGGAATGCAGGGCACTGTCCCTTTGAAGCCCTCAATGCAGCAGGCTGTCATGGACTCGGCTGCAGGCCTTTGTGGCTGCAGAGACTGCAGCTCCTCTGGAGGTTATGGGTCAATTTGCACTCCTCTTTGAGTAAATGAGGCTTGTGGGGTGAGCACCTTGCAAAGAGTGGCAAGCAGCCTGCTCCTTTTGGTGAGACGCACGTGTGGTGAGAGAGGCTTGGCAGCAGAGAAGAAGCAAGAGGGGCAGCCAGGGAGGGGATTTGCATGCAGCTTGGAGGTCCCAGATGTCCTGCTTCCCCACCAGGGAATGCTGGCGATGCCCATCAGGCCCTATTCACAAGTGGGCCCCCAGCTTCTGGATCTGCCCTGTCCCAGCCACGAAAACACACACAGGCCGAACCCTGAGCCCTGCTTAGGGTGACCTTTGCGGCCCAGGTGGTTGGAATGGCACCACTGTGTTAGGGGAGAGGAGGCCCGAGGAGGCCTTCAGGGAGCTGCCACAGCATAGCAGTGCTCCAGAAAAGGCACTCTCCTTTCTGTAGGCTGCATGCGCACTCGAGCTGCTGCTTGAGGCAGAGAGAGGACAGCTAGGCGATCCATGGCTGAAGGCAATGCAGAGAGATGTTTTGGTGGGGCGGTGGCTCCATCTGCTGGCTGACAAGCGTGGAAGGAGAAGCCTCATTCCCACTGAGTTCCGGAGGAAGTTTCCAAACATTAGGCACTCTGGGTGCACAAGCTAGGGAGTGCTACTGAGGACTTCCCTCTGGCAACAGAGTGGGCACCAAGGGCATCTGGGCTGGAGGGTGCTTGGAAGCCGCAGGGGAGCCATTGGGCACCCAGTGCTCTCTGATGGAGAACACTGCAGGCCCGAGCATCCATGAACTCCTCCAAGGCTTTGGAGGGGGAAAGTTGTCCTTAGCAGAAGGCTTCCTGCCTCGTGCAGCAGGCCTTTCTGGATGGCGAAGCTGCAGCTTCCTTGCAGGCTGCTGGTCCAGGGGCATGTGTCCCCTGGTCCCGAGTGCTGTAGGAGGAGCTCCTAGCAAGGGGAGCCAAGCACCTTGTTTCCTTGGCCTAGACTGGGCTGTGCACACAGAGGCCTGCCAGCAGTGAAGACAGCGCAGGCAGCAAGGGGATGTGTCAGGCAGATAAGAGGCAGCAGGAGTCCCACTTGAAAGTGGGGTCATGACTGTTTTGACCCCAGGCTCCAACGGCAACCTGCATACATAGCCTCTGGACCTGCAGCTTCCCAGGAGTGCAAGAGACACACAGGCAACACCCTGTTGCCTTCTCGTATGAACTGTGCTCCATGGAGGTCCTGTTGCCTGGCAGTGGCCTAGGCCAGCACAGACCCTAGGGAGGCCTGGCCCAGCCTGGGATGGGCCGCGACCTAGCAGGGCAACGGGCAAGCCTGGAACTTGAGGCCAGGCTGCAGGCTCATTCCAGGTTGGGCCTGGTGCAGAGAGCCTTGAGCCAGGACCTACAGGGCGAATGCTCAGGCCAGTGGCTTCTCCCTGTAATCCATGTTCCTCACTCGGGCTGCTCTGCTTGTCAGACCCACACTCCCTAGAAGTGTGTTTCTGAGGCATTTGGACAGTTGGGAAGTGGAGGCTCTCCCAACATTGGAGGCCTGCCTTGAACATTGCTCTGCATACTAAGAGGATTCCCTGCACCTCTGGTGCTGGGGAGAGATTTTCTGCACACAGGAGTCATTGGCACACACAGTGTTTCCCCACGGAAAGTGGTGTCAAAAAGCTCCCTTACAGGAATGCAGGGCACTGTCCCTTTGAAGCCCTCAACGCAGCAGGCTGTCATGGACTCGGCTGCAGGCCTTTGTGGCTGCAGAGACTGCAGCTCCTCTGGAGGTTATGGGTCAATTTGCACTCCTCTTTGAGTAAATGAGGCTTGTGGGGTGAGCACCTTGCAAAGAGTGGCAAGCAGCCTGCTCCTTTTGGTGAGACGCACGTGTGGTGAGAGAGGCTTGGCAGCAGAGAAGAAGCAAGAGGGGCAGCCAGGGAGGGGATTTGCATGCAGCTTGGAGGTCCCAGATGTCCTGCTTCCCCACCAGGGAATGCTGGCGATGCCCATCAGGCCCTATTCACAAGTGGGCCCCCAGCTTCTGGATCTGCCCTGTCCCAGCCACGAAAACACACACAGGCCAAACCCTGAGCCCTGCTTAGGGTGACCTTTGCGGCCCAGGTGGTTGGAATGGCACAACTGTGTTAGGGGAGAGGAGGCCCGAGGAGGCCTTCAGGGAGCTGCCACAGCATAGCAGTGCTCCAGAAAAGGCACTCTCCTTTCTGTAGGCTGCATGCGCACTCGAGCTGCTGCTTGAGGCAGAGAGAGGACAGCTAGGCGATCCATGGCCGAAGGCAATGCAGAGAGATGTTTTGGTGGGGCGGTGGCTCCATCTGCTGGCTGACAAGCGTGGAAGGAGAAGCCTCATTCCCACTGAGTTCCGGAGGAAGTTTCCAAACATTAGGCACTCTGGGTGCACAAGCTAGGGAGTGCTACTGAGGACTTCCCTCTGGCAACAGAGTGGGCACCAAGGGCATCTGGGCTGGAGGGTGCTTGGAAGCCGCAGGGGAGCCATTGGGCACCCAGTGCTCTCTGATGGAGAACACTGCAGGCCCGAGCATCCATGAACTCCTCCAAGGCTTTGGAGGGGGAAAGTTGTCCTTAGCAGAAGGCTTCCTGCCTCGTGCAGCAGGCCTTTCTGGATGGCGAAGCTGCAGCTTCCTTGCAGGCTGCTGGTCCAGGGGCATGTGTCCCCTGGTCCAGCGTGCTGTAGGAGGAGCTCCTAGCAAGGGGAGCCAAGCACCTTGTTTCCTTGGCCTAGACTGGGCTGTGCACACAGAGGCCTGCCAGCAGTGAAGACAGCGCAGGCAGCAAGGGGATGTGTCAGGCAGATAAGAGGCAGCAGGAGTCCCACTTGAAAGTGGGGTCATGACTGTTTTGACCCCAGGCTCCAACGGCAACCTGCATACATAGCCTCTGGACCTGCAGCTTCCCAGGAGTGCAAGAGACACACAGGCAACACCCTGTTGCCTTCTCGTATGAACTGTGCTCCATGGAGGTCCTGTTGCCTGGCAGTGGCCTAGGCCAGCACAGACCCTAGGGAGGCCTGGCCCAGCCTGGGATGGGCCGCGACCTAGCAGGGCAACGGGCAAGCCTGGAACTTGAGGCCAGGCTGCAGGCTCATTCCAGGTTGGGCCTGGTGCAGAGAGCCTTGAGCCAGGACCTACAGGGCGAATGCTCAGGCCAGTGGCTTCTCCCTGTAATCCATGTTCCTCACTCGGGCTGCTCTGCTTGTCAGACCCACACTCCCTAGAAGTGTGTTTCTGAGGCATTTGGACAGTTGGGAAGTGGAGGCTCTCCCAACATTGGAGGCCTGCCTTGAACATTGCTCTGCATACTAAGAGGATTCCCTGCACCTCTGGTGCTGGGGAGAGATTTTCTGCACACAGGAGTCATTGGCACACACAGTGTTTCCCCACGGAAAGTGGTGTCAAAAAGCTCCCTTACAGGAATGCAGGGCACTGTCCCTTTGAAGCCCTCAACGCAGCAGGCTGTCATGGACTCGGCTGCAGGCCTTTGTGGCTGCAGAGACTGCAGCTCTTCTGGAGGTTATGGGTCAATTTGCACTCCTCTTTGAGTAAATGAGGCTTGTGGGGTGAGCACCTTGCAAAGAGTGGCAAGCAGCCTGCTCCTTTTGGTGAGACGCACGTGTGGTGAGAGAGGCTTGGCAGCAGAGAAGAAGCAAGAGGGGCAGCCAGGGAGGGGATTTGCATGCAGCTTGGAGGTCGCAGATGTCCTGCTTCCCCACCAGGGAATGCTGGCGATGCCCATCAGGCCCTATTCACAAGTGGGCCCCCAGCTTCTGGATCTGCCCTGTCCCAGCCACGAAAACACACACAGGCCGAACCCTGAGCCCTGCTTAGGGTGACCTTTGCGGCCCAGGTGGTTGGAATGGCACAACTGTGTTAGGGGAGAGGAGGCCCGAGGAGGCCTTCAGGGAGCTGCCACAGCATAGCAGTGCTCCAGAAAAGGCACTCTCCTTTCTGTAGGCTGCATGCGCACTCGAGCTGCTGCTTGAGGCAGAGAGAGGACAGCTAGGCGATCCATGGCCGAAGGCAATGCAGAGAGATGTTTTGGTGGGGCGGTGGCTCCATCTGCTGGCTGACAAGCGTGGAAGGAGAAGCCTCATTCCCACTGAGTTCCGGAGGAAGTTTCCAAACATTAGGCACTCTGGGTGCACAAGCTAGGGAGTGCTACTGAGGACTTCCCTCTGGCAACAGAGTGGGCACCAAGGGCATCTGGGCTGGAGGGTGCTTGGAAGCCGCAGGGGAGCCATTGGGCACCCAGTGCTCTCTGATGGAGAACACTGCAGGCCCGAGCATCCATGAACTCCTCCAAGGCTTTGGAGGGGGAAAGTTGTCCTTAGCAGAAGGCTTCCTGCCTCGTGCAGCAGGCCTTTCTGGATGGCGAAGCTGCAGCTTCCTTGCAGGCTGCTGGTCCAGGGGCATGTGTCCCCTGGTCCAGAGTGCTGTAGGAGGAGCTCCTAGCAAGGGGAGCCAAGCACCTTGTTTCCTTGGCCTAGACTGGGCTGTGCACACAGAGGCCTGCCAGCAGTGAAGACAGCGCAGGCAGCAAGGGGATGTGTCAGGCAGATAAGAGGCAGCAGGAGTCCCACTTGAAAGTGGGGTCATGACTGTTTTGACCCCAGGCTCCAACGGCAACCTGCATACATAGCCTCTGGACCTGCAGCTTCCCAGGAGTGCAAGAGACACACAGGCAACACCCTGTTGCCTTCTCGTATGAACTGTGCTCCATGGAGGTCCTGTTGCCTGGCAGTGGCCTAGGCCAGCACAGACCCTAGGGAGGCCTGGCCCAGCCTGGGATGGGCCGCGACCTAGCAGGGCAACGGGCAAGCCTGGAACTTGAGGCCAGGCTGCAGGCTCATTCCAGGTTGGGCCTGGTGCAGAGAGCCTTGAGCCAGGACCTACAGGGCGAATGCTCAGGCCAGTGGCTTCTCCCTGTAATCCATGTTCCTCACTCGGGCTGCTCTGCTTGTCAGACCCACACTCCCTAGAAGTGTGTTTCTGAGGCATTTGGACAGTTGGGAAGTGGAGGCTCTCCCAACATTGGAGGCCTGCCTTGAACATTGCTCTGCATACTAAGAGGATTCCCTGCACCTCTGGTGCTGGGGAGAGATTTTCTGCACACAGGAGTCATTGGCACACACAGTGTTTCCCCACGGAAAGTGGTGTCAAAAAGCTCCCTTACAGGAATGCAGGGCACTGTCCCTTTGAAGCCCTCAACGCAGCAGGCTGTCATGGACTCGGCTGCAGGCCTTTGTGGCTGCAGAGACTGCAGCTCCTCTGGAGGTTATGGGTCAATTTGCACTCCTCTTTGAGTAAATGAGGCTTGTGGGGTGAGCACCTTGCAAAGAGTGGCAAGCAGCCTGCTCCTTTTGGTGAGACGCACGTGTGGTGAGAGAGGCTTGGCAGCAGAGAAGAAGCAAGAGGGGCAGCCAGGGAGGGGATTTGCATGCAGCTTGGAGGTCCCAGATGTCCTGCTTCCCCACCAGGGAATGCTGGCGATGCCCATCAGGCCCTATTCACAAGTGGGCCCCCAGCTTCTGGATCTGCCCTGTCCCAGCCACGAAAACACACACAGGCCGAACCCTGAGCCCTGCTTAGGGTGACCTTTGCGGCCCAGGTGGTTGGAATGGCACAACTGTGTTAGGGGAGAGGAGGCCCGAGGAGGCCTTCAGGGAGCTGCCACAGCATAGCAGTGCTCCAGAAAAGGCACTCTCCTTTCTGTAGGCTGCATGCGCACTCGAGCTGCTGCTTGAGGCAGAGAGAGGACAGCTAGGCGATCCATGGCTGAAGGCAATGCAGAGAGATGTTTTGGTGGGGCGGTGGCTCCATCTGCTGGCTGACAAGCGTGGAAGGAGAAGCCTCATTCCCACTGAGTTCCGGAGGAAGTTTCCAAACATTAGGCACTCTGGGTGCACAAGCTAGGGAGTGCTACTGAGGACTTCCCTCTGGCAACAGAGTGGGCACCAAGGGCATCTGGGCTGGAGGGTGCTTGGAAGCCGCAGGGGAGCCATTGGGCACCCAGTGCTCTCTGATGGAGAACACTGCAGGCCCGAGCATCCATGAACTCCTCCAAGGCTTTGGAGGGGGAAAGTTGTCCTTAGCAGAAGGCTTCCTGCCTCGTGCAGCAGGCCTTTCTGGATGGCGAAGCTGCAGCTTCCTTGCAGGCTGCTGGTCCAGGGGCATGTGTCCCCTGGTCCAGAGTGCTGTAGGAGGAGCTCCTAGCAAGGGGAGCCAAGCACCTTGTTTCCTTGGCCTAGACTGGGCTGTGCACACAGAGGCCTGCCAGCAGTGAAGACAGCGCAGGCAGCAAGGGGATGTGTCAGGCAGATAAGAGGCAGCAGGAGTCCCACTTGAAAGTGGGGTCATGACTGTTTTGACCCCAGGCTCCAACGGCAACCTGCATACATAGCCTCTGGACCTGCAGCTTCCCAGGAGTGCAAGAGACACACAGGCAACACCCTGTTGCCTTCTCGTATGAACTGTGCTCCATGGAGGTCCTGTTGCCTGGCAGTGGCCTAGGCCAGCACAGACCCTAGGGAGGCCTGGCCCAGCCTGGGATGGGCCGCGACCTAGCAGGGCAACGGGCAAGCCTGGAACTTGAGGCCAGGCTGCAGGCTCATTCCAGGTTGGGCCTGGTGCAGAGAGCCTTGAGCCAGGACCTACAGGGCGAATGCTCAGGCCAGTGGCTTCTCCCTGTAATCCATGTTCCTCACTCGGGCTGCTCTGCTTGTCAGACCCACACTCCCTAGAAGTGTGTTTCTGAGGCATTTGGACAGTTGGGAAGTGGAGGCTCTCCCAACATTGGAGGCCTGCCTTGAACATTGCTCTGCATACTAAGAGGATTCCCTGCACCTCTGGTGCTGGGGAGAGATTTTCTGCACACAGGAGTCATTGGCACACACAGTGTTTCCCCACGGAAAGTGGTGTCAAAAAGCTCCCTTACAGGAATGCAGGGCACTGTCCCTTTGAAGCCCTCAACGCAGCAGGCTGTCATGGACTCGGCTGCAGGCCTTTGTGGCTGCAGAGACAGCAGCTCCTCTGGAGGTTATGGGTCAATTTGCACTCCTCTTTGAGTAAATGAGGCTTGTGGGGTGAGCACCTTGCAAAGAGTGGCAAGCAGCCTGCTCCTTTTGGTGAGACGCACGTGTGGTGAGAGAGGCTTGGCAGCAGAGAAGAAGCAAGAGGGGCAGCCAGGGAGGGGATTTGCATGCAGCTTGGAGGTCCCAGATGTCCTGCTTCCCCACCAGGGAATGCTGGCGATGCCCATCAGGCCCTATTCACAAGTGGGCCCCCAGCTTCTGGATCTGCCCTGTCCCAGCCACGAAAACACACACAGGCCGAACCCTGAGCCCTGCTTAGGGTGACCTTTGCGGCCCAGGTGGTTGGAATGGCACAACTGTGTTAGGGGAGAGGAGGCCCGAGGAGGCCTTCAGGGAGCTGCCACAGCATAGCAGTGCTCCAGAAAAGGCACTCTCCTTTCTGTAGGCTGCATGCGCACTCGAGCTGCTGCTTGAGGCAGAGAGAGGACAGCTAGGCGATCCATGGCCGAAGGCAATGCAGAGAGATGTTTTGGTGGGGCGGTGGCTCCATCTGCTGGCTGACAAGCGTGGAAGGAGAAGCCTCATTCCCACTGAGTTCCGGAGGAAGTTTCCAAACATTAGGCACTCTGGGTGCACAAGCTAGGGAGTGCTACTGAGGACTTCCCTCTGGCAACAGAGTGGGCACCAAGGGCATCTGGGCTGGAGGGTGCTTGGAAGCCGCAGGGGAGCCATTGGGCACCCAGTGCTCTCTGATGGAGAACACTGCAGGCCCGAGCATCCATGAACTCCTCCAAGGCTTTGGAGGGGGAAAGTTGTCCTTAGCAGAAGGCTTCCTGCCTCGTGCAGCAGGCCTTTCTGGATGGCGAAGCTGCAGCTTCCTTGCAGGCTGCTGGTCCAGGGGCATGTGTCCCCTGGTCCCGAGTGCTGTAGGAGGAGCTCCTAGCAAGGGGAGCCAAGCACCTTGTTTCCTTGGCCTAGACTGGGCTGTGCACACAGAGGCCTGCCAGCAGTGAAGACAGCACAGGCAGCAAGGGGATGTGTCAGGCAGATAAGAGGCAGCAGGAGTCCCACTTGAAAGTGGGGTCATGACTGTTTTGACCCCAGGCTCCAACGGCAACCTGCATACATAGCCTCTGGACCTGCAGCTTCCCAGGAGTGCAAGAGACACACAGGCAACACCCTGTTGCCTTCTCGTATGAACTGTGCTCCATGGAGGTCCTGTTGCCTGGCAGTGGCCTAGGCCAGCACAGACCCTAGGGAGGCCTGGCCCAGCCTGGGATGGGCCGCGACCTAGCAGGGCAACGGGCAAGCCTGGAACTTGAGGCCAGGCTGCAGGCTCATTCCAGGTTGGGCCTGGTGCAGAGAGCCTTGAGCCAGGACCTACAGGGCGAATGCTCAGGCCAGTGGCTTCTCCCTGTAATCCATGTTCCTCACTCGGGCTGCTCTGCTTGTCAGACCCACACTCCCTAGAAGTGTGTTTCTGAGGCATTTGGACAGTTGGGAAGTGGAGGCTCTCCCAACATTGGAGGCCTGCCTTGAACATTGCTCTGCATACTAAGAGGATTCCCTGCACCTCTGGTGCTGGGGAGAGATTTTCTGCACACAGGAGTCATTGG
Source organism: Hippopotamus amphibius kiboko (assembly GCF_030028045.1). Taxonomy (NCBI): domain Eukaryota; kingdom Metazoa; phylum Chordata; class Mammalia; order Artiodactyla; family Hippopotamidae; genus Hippopotamus; species Hippopotamus amphibius. Next base: position 70,975 of record NW_026648314.1, read on the forward strand.
CACACACAGTGTTTCCCCACGGAAAGTGGTGTCAAAAAGCTCCCTTACAGGAATGCAGGGCACTGTCCCTTTGAAGCCCTCAACGCAGCAGGCTGTCATGGACTCGGCTGCAGGCCTTTGTGGCTGCAGAGACTGCAGCTCCTCTGGAGGTTATGGGTCAATTTGCACTCCTCTTTGAGTAAATGAGGCTTGTGGGGTGAGCACCTTGCAAAGAGTGGCAAGCAGCCTGCTCCTTTTGGTGAGACGCACGTGTGGTGAGAGAGGCTTGGCAGCAGAGAAGAAGCAAGAGGGGCAGCCAGGGAGGGGATTTGCATGCAGCTTGGAGGTCCCAGATGTCCTGCTTCCCCACCAGGGAATGCTGGCGATGCCCATCAGGCCCTATTCACAAGTGGGCCCCCAGCTTCTGGATCTGCCCTGTCCCAGCCACGAAAACACACACAGGCCGAACCCTGAGCCCTGCTTAGGGTGACCTTTGCGGCCCAGGTGGTTGGAATGGCACCACTGTGTTAGGGGAGAGGAGGCCCGAGGAGGCCTTCAGGGAGCTGCCACAGCATAGCAGTGCTCCAGAAAAGGCACTCTCCTTTCTGTAGGCTGCATGCGCACTCGAGCTGCTGCTTGAGGCAGAGAGAGGACAGCTAGGCGATCCATGGCCGAAGGCAATGCAGAGAGATGTTTTGGTGGGGCTGTGGCTCCATCTGCTGGCTGACAAGCGTGGAAGGAGAAGCCTCATTCCCACTGAGTTCCGGAGGAAGTTTCCAAACATTAGGCACTCTGGGTGCACAAGCTAGGGAGTGCTACTGAGGACTTCCCTCTGGCAACAGAGTGGGCACCAAGGGCATCTGGGCTGGAGGGTGCTTGGAAGCCGCAGGGGAGCCATTGGGCACCCAGTGCTCTCTGATGGAGAACACTGCAGGCCCGAGCATCCATGAACTCCTCCAAGGCTTTGGAGGGGGAAAGTTGTCCTTAGCAGAAGGCTTCCTGCCTCGTGCAGCAGGCCTTTCTGGATGGCGAAGCTGCAGCTTCCTTGCAGGCTGCTGGTCCAGGGGCATGTGTCCCCTGGTCCAGAGTGCTGTAGGAGGAGCTCCTAGCAAGGGGAGCCAAGCACCTTGTTTCCTTGGCCTAGACTGGGCTGTGCACACAGAGGCCTGCCAGCAGTGAAGACAGCGCAGGCAGCAAGGGGATGTGTCAGGCAGATAAGAGGCAGCAGGAGTCCCACTTGAAAGTGGGGTCATGACTGTTTTGACCCCAGGCTCCAACGGCAACCTGCATACATAGCCTCTGGACCTGCAGCTTCCCAGGAGTGCAAGAGACACACAGGCAACACCCTGTTGCCTTCTCGTATGAACTGTGCTCCATGGAGGTCCTGTTGCCTGGCAGTGGCCTAGGCCAGCACAGACCCTAGGGAGGCCTGGCCCAGCCTGGGATGGGCCGCGACCTAGCAGGGCAACGGGCAAGCCTGGAACTTGAGGCCAGGCTGCAGGCTCATTCCAGGTTGGGCCTGGTGCAGAGAGCCTTGAGCCAGGACCTACAGGGCGAATGCTCAGGCCAGTGGCTTCTCCCTGTAATCCATGTTCCTCACTCGGGCTGCTCTGCTTGTCAGACCCACACTCCCTAGAAGTGTGTTTCTGAGGCATTTGGACAGTTGGGAAGTGGAGGCTCTCCCAACATTGGAGGCCTGCCTTGAACATTGCTCTGCATACTAAGAGGATTCCCTGCACCTCTGGTGCTGGGGAGAGATTTTCTGCACACAGGAGTCATTGGCACACACAGTGTTTCCCCACGGAAAGTGGTGTCAAAAAGCTCCCTTACAGGAATGCAGGGCACTGTCCCTTTGAAGCCCTCAACGCAGCAGGCTGTCATGGACTCGGCTGCAGGCCTTTGTGGCTGCAGAGACTGCAGCTCCTCTGGAGGTTATGGGTCAATTTGCACTCCTCTTTGAGTAAATGAGGCTTGTGGGGTGAGCACCTTGCAAAGAGTGGCAAGCAGCCTGCTCCTTTTGGTGAGACGCACGTGTGGTGAGAGAGGCTTGGCAGCAGAGAAGAAGCAAGAGGGGCAGCCAGGGAGGGGATTTGCATGCAGCTTGGAGGTCCCAGATGTCCTGCTTCCCCACCAGGGAATGCTGGCGATGCCCATCAGGCCCTATTCACAAGTGGGCCCCCAGCTTCTGGATCTGCCCTGTCCCAGCCACGAAAACACACACAGGCCGAACCCTGAGCCCTGCTTAGGGTGACCTTTGCGGCCCAGGTGGTTGGAATGGCACCACTGTGTTAGGGGAGAGGAGGCCCGAGGAGGCCTTCAGGGAGCTGCCACAGCATAGCAGTGCTCCAGAAAAGGCACTCTCCTTTCTGTAGGCTGCATGCGCACTCGAGCTGCTGCTTGAGGCAGAGAGAGGACAGCTAGGCGATCCATGGCCGAAGGCAATGCAGAGAGATGTTTTGGTGGGGCGGTGGCTCCATCTGCTGGCTGACAAGCGTGGAAGGAGAAGCCTCATTCCCACTGAGTTCCGGAGGAAGTTTCCAAACATTAGGCACTCTGGGTGCACAAGCTAGGGAGTGCTACTGAGGACTTCCCTCTGGCAACAGAGTGGGCACCAAGGGCATCTGGGCTGGAGGGTGCTTGGAAGCCGCAGGGGAGCCATTGGGCACCCAGTGCTCTCTGATGGAGAACACTGCAGGCCCGAGCATCCATGAACTCCTCCAAGGCTTTGGAGGGGGAAAGTTGTCCTTAGCAGAAGGCTTCCTGCCTCGTGCAGCAGGCCTTTCTGGATGGCGAAGCTGCAGCTTCCTTGCAGGCTGCTGGTCCAGGGGCATGTGTCCCCTGGTCCAGAGTGCTGTAGGAGGAGCTCCTAGCAAGGGGAGCCAAGCACCTTGTTTCCTTGGCCTAGACTGGGCTGTGCACACAGAGGCCTGCCAGCAGTGAAGACAGCGCAGGCAGCAAGGGGATGTGTCAGGCAGATAAGAGGCAGCAGGAGTCCCACTTGAAAGTGGGGTCATGACTGTTTTGACCCCAGGCTCCAACGGCAACCTGCATACATAGCCTCTGGACCTGCAGCTTCCCAGGAGTGCAAGAGACACACAGGCAACACCCTGTTGCCTTCTCGTATGAACTGTGCTCCATGGAGGTCCTGTTGCCTGGCAGTGGCCTAGGCCAGCACAGACCCTAGGGAGGCCTGGCCCAGCCTGGGATGGGCCGCGACCTAGCAGGGCAACGGGCAAGCCTGGAACTTGAGGCCAGGCTGCAGGCTCATTCCAGGTTGGGCCTGGTGCAGAGAGCCTTGAGCCAGGACCTACAGGGCGAATGCTCAGGCCAGTGGCTTCTCCCTGTAATCCATGTTCCTCACTCGGGCTGCTCTGCTTGTCAGACCCACACTCCCTAGAAGTGTGTTTCTGAGGCATTTGGACAGTTGGGAAGTGGAGGCTCTCCCAACATTGGAGGCCTGCCTTGAACATTGCTCTGCATACTAAGAGGATTCCCTGCACCTCTGGTGCTGGGGAGAGATTTTCTGCACACAGGAGTCATTGGCACACACAGTGTTTCCCCACGGAAAGTGGTGTCAAAAAGCTCCCTTACAGGAATGCAGGGCACTGTCCCTTTGAAGCCCTCAACGCAGCAGGCTGTCATGGACTCGGCTGCAGGCCTTTGTGGCTGCAGAGACTGCAGCTCCTCTGGAGGTTATGGGTCAATTTGCACTCCTCTTTGAGTAAATGAGGCTTGTGGGGTGAGCACCTTGCAAAGAGTGGCAAGCAGCCTGCTCCTTTTGGTGAGACGCACGTGTGGTGAGAGAGGCTTGGCAGCAGAGAAGAAGCAAGAGGGGCAGCCAGGGAGGGGATTTGCATGCAGCTTGGAGGTCCCAGATGTCCTGCTTCCCCACCAGGGAATGCTGGCGATGCCCATCAGGCCCTATTCACAAGTGGGCCCCCAGCTTCTGGATCTGCCCTGTCCCAGCCACGAAAACACACACAGGCCGAACCCTGAGCCCTGCTTAGGGTGACCTTTGCGGCCCAGGTGGTTGGAATGGCACCACTGTGTTAGGGGAGAGGAGGCCCGAGGAGGCCTTCAGGGAGCTGCCACAGCATAGCAGTGCTCCAGAAAAGGCACTCTCCTTTCTGTAGGCTGCATGCGCACTCGAGCTGCTGCTTGAGGCAGAGAGAGGACAGCTAGGCGATCCATGGCCGAAGGCAATGCAGAGAGATGTTTTGGTGGGGCGGTGGCTCCATCTGCTGGCTGACAAGCGTGGAAGGAGAAGCCTCATTCCCACTGAGTTCCGGAGGAAGTTTCCAAACATTAGGCACTCTGGGTGCACAAGCTAGGGAGTGCTACTGAGGACTTCCCTCTGGCAACAGAGTGGGCACCAAGGGCATCTGGGCTGGAGGGTGCTTGGAAGCCGCAGGGGAGCCATTGGGCACCCAGTGCTCTCTGATGGAGAACACTGCAGGCCCGAGCATCCATGAACTCCTCCAAGGCTTTGGAGGGGGAAAGTTGTCCTTAGCAGAAGGCTTCCTGCCTCGTGCAGCAGGCCTTTCTGGATGGCGAAGCTGCAGCTTCCTTGCAGGCTGCTGGTCCAGGGGCATGTGTCCCCTGGTCCAGAGTGCTGTAGGAGGAGCTCCTAGCAAGGGGAGCCAAGCACCTTGTTTCCTTGGCCTAGACTGGGCTGTGCACACAGAGGCCTGCCAGCAGTGAAGACAGCGCAGGCAGCAAGGGGATGTGTCAGGCAGATAAGAGGCAGCAGGAGTCCCACTTGAAAGTGGGGTCATGACTGTTTTGACCCCAGGCTCCAACGGCAACCTGCATACATAGCCTCTGGACCTGCAGCTTCCCAGGAGTGCAAGAGACACACAGGCAACACCCTGTTGCCTTCTCGTATGAACTGTGCTCCATGGAGGTCCTGTTGCCTGGCAGTGGCCTAGGCCAGCACAGACCCTAGGGAGGCCTGGCCCAGCCTGGGATGGGCCGCGACCTAGCAGGGCAACGGGCAAGCCTGGAACTTGAGGCCAGGCTGCAGGCTCATTCCAGGTTGGGCCTGGTGCAGAGAGCCTTGAGCCAGGACCTACAGGGCGAATGCTCAGGCCAGTGGCTTCTCCCTGTAATCCATGTTCCTCACTCGGGCTGCTCTGCTTGTCAGACCCACACTCCCTAGAAGTGTGTTTCTGAGGCATTTGGACAGTTGGGAAGTGGAGGCTCTCCCAACATTGGAGGCCTGCCTTGAACATTGCTCTGCATACTAAGAGGATTCCCTGCACCTCTGGTGCTGGGGAGAGATTTTCTGCACACAGGAGTCATTGGCACACACAGTGTTTCCCCACGGAAAGTGGTGTCAAAAAGCTCCCTTACAGGAATGCAGGGCACTGTCCCTTTGAAGCCCTCAACGCAGCAGGCTGTCATGGACTCGGCTGCAGGCCTTTGTGGCTGCAGAGACTGCAGCTCCTCTGGAGGTTATGGGTCAATTTGCACTCCTCTTTGAGTAAATGAGGCTTGTGGGGTGAGCACCTTGCAAAGAGTGGCAAGCAGCCTGCTCCTTTTGGTGAGACGCACGTGTGGTGAGAGAGGCTTGGCAGCAGAGAAGAAGCAAGAGGGGCAGCCAGGGAGGGGATTTGCATGCAGCTTGGAGGTCCCAGATGTCCTGCTTCCCCACCAGGGAATGCTGGCGATGCCCATCAGGCCCTATTCACAAGTGGGCCCCCAGCTTCTGGATCTGCCCTGTCCCAGCCACGAAAACACACACAGGCCGAACCCTGAGCCCTGCTTAGGGTGACCTTTGCGGCCCAGGTGGTTGGAATGGCACCACTGTGTTAGGGGAGAGGAGGCCCGAGGAGGCCTTCAGGGAGCTGCCACAGCATAGCAGTGCTCCAGAAAAGGCACTCTCCTTTCTGTAGGCTGCATGCGCACTCGAGCTGCTGCTTGAGGCAGAGAGAGGACAGCTAGGCGATCCATGGCCGAAGGCAATGCAGAGAGATGTTTTGGTGGGGCGGTGGCTCCATCTGCTGGCTGACAAGCGTGGAAGGAGAAGCCTCATTCCCACTGAGTTCCGGAGGAAGTTTCCAAACATTAGGCACTCTGGGTGCACAAGCTAGGGAGTGCTACTGAGGACTTCCCTCTGGCAACAGAGTGGGCACCAAGGGCATCTGGGCTGGAGGGTGCTTGGAAGCCGCAGGGGAGCCATTGGGCACCCAGTGCTCTCTGATGGAGAACACTGCAGGCCCGAGCATCCATGAACTCCTCCAAGGCTTTGGAGGGGGAAAGTTGTCCTTAGCAGAAGGCTTCCTGCCTCGTGCAGCAGGCCTTTCTGGATGGCGAAGCTGCAGCTTCCTTGCAGGCTGCTGGTCCAGGGGCATGTGTCCCCTGGTCCAGAGTGCTGTAGGAGGAGCTCCTAGCAAGGGGAGCCAAGCACCTTGTTTCCTTGGCCTAGACTGGGCTGTGCACACAGAGGCCTGCCAGCAGTGAAGACAGCGCAGGCAGCAAGGGGATGTGTCAGGCAGATAAGAGGCAGCAGGAGTCCCACTTGAAAGTGGGGTCATGACTGTTTTGACCCCAGGCTCCAACGGCAACCTGCATACATAGCCTCTGGACCTGCAGCTTCCCAGGAGTGCAAGAGACACACAGGCAACACCCTGTTGCCTTCTCGTATGAACTGTGCTCCATGGAGGTCCTGTTGCCTGGCAGTGGCCTAGGCCAGCACAGACCCTAGGGAGGCCTGGCCCAGCCTGGGATGGGCCGCGACCTAGCAGGGCAACGGGCAAGCCTGGAACTTGAGGCCAGGCTGCAGGCTCATTCCAGGTTGGGCCTGGTGCAGAGAGCCTTGAGCCAGGACCTACAGGGCGAATGCTCAGGCCAGTGGCTTCTCCCTGTAATCCATGTTCCTCACTCGGGCTGCTCTGCTTGTCAGACCCACACTCCCTAGAAGTGTGTTTCTGAGGCATTTGGACAGTTGGGAAGTGGAGGCTCTCCCAACATTGGAGGCCTGCCTTGAACATTGCTCTGCATACTAAGAGGATTCCCTGCACCTCTGGTGCTGGGGAGAGATTTTCTGCACACAGGAGTCATTGGCACACACAGTGTTTCCCCACGGAAAGTGGTGTCAAAAAGCTCCCTTACAGGAATGCAGGGCACTGTCCCTTTGAAGCCCTCAACGCAGCAGGCTGTCATGGACTCGGCTGCAGGCCTTTGTGGCTGCAGAGACTGCAGCTCCTCTGGAGGTTATGGGTCAATTTGCACTCCTCTTTGAGTAAATGAGGCTTGTGGGGTGAGCACCTTGCAAAGAGTGGCAAGCAGCCTGCTCCTTTTGGTGAGACGCACGTGTGGTGAGAGAGGCTTGGCAGCAGAGAAGAAGCAAGAGGGGCAGCCAGGGAGGGGATTTGCATGCAGCTTGGAGGTCCCAGATGTCCTGCTTCCCCACCAGGGAATGCTGGCGATGCCCATCAGGCCCTATTCACAAGTGGGCCCCCAGCTTCTGGATCTGCCCTGTCCCAGCCACGAAAACACACACAGGCCGAACCCTGAGCCCTGCTTAGGGTGACCTTTGCGGCCCAGGTGGTTGGAATGGCACCACTGTGTTAGGGGAGAGGAGGCCCGAGGAGGCCTTCAGGGAGCTGCCACAGCATAGCAGTGCTCCAGAAAAGGCACTCTCCTTTCTGTAGGCTGCATGCGCACTCGAGCTGCTGCTTGAGGCAGAGAGAGGACAGCTAGGCGATCCATGGCTGAAGGCAATGCAGAGAGATGTTTTGGTGGGGCGGTGGCTCCATCTGCTGGCTGACAAGCGTGGAAGGAGAAGCCTCATTCCCACTGAGTTCCGGAGGAAGTTTCCAAACATTAGGCACTCTGGGTGCACAAGCTAGGGAGTGCTACTGAGGACTTCCCTCTGGCAACAGAGTGGGCACCAAGGGCATCTGGGCTGGAGGGTGCTTGGAAGCCGCAGGGGAGCCATTGGGCACCCAGTGCTCTCTGATGGAGAACACTGCAGGCCCGAGCATCCATGAACTCCTCCAAGGCTTTGGAGGGGGAAAGTTGTCCTTAGCAGAAGGCTTCCTGCCTCGTGCAGCAGGCCTTTCTGGATGGCGAAGCTGCAGCTTCCTTGCAGGCTGCTGGTCCAGGGGCATGTGTCCCCTGGTCCAGAGTGCTGTAGGAGGAGCTCCTAGCAAGGGGAGCCAAGCACCTTGTTTCCTTGGCCTAGACTGGGCTGTGCACACAGAGGCCTGCCAGCAGTGAAGACAGCGCAGGCAGCAAGGGGATGTGTCAGGCAGATAAGAGGCAGCAGGAGTCCCACTTGAAAGTGGGGTCATGACTGTTTTGACCCCAGGCTCCAACGGCAACCTGCATACATAGCCTCTGGACCTGCAGCTTCCCAGGAGTGCAAGAGACACACAGGCAACACCCTGTTGCCTTCTCGTATGAACTGTGCTCCATGGAGGTCCTGTTGCCTGGCAGTGGCCTAGGCCAGCACAGACCCTAGGGAGGCCTGGCCCAGCCTGGGATGGGCCGCGACCTAGCAGGGCAACGGGCAAGCCTGGAACTTGAGGCCAGGCTGCAGGCTCATTCCAGGTTGGGCCTGGTGCAGAGAGCCTTGAGCCAGGACCTACAGGGCGAATGCTCAGGCCAGTGGCTTCTCCCTGTAATCCATGTTCCTCACTCGGGCTGCTCTGCTTGTCAGACCCACACTCCCTAGAAGTGTGTTTCTGAGGCATTTGGACAGTTGGGAAGTGGAGGCTCTCCCAACATTGGAGGCCTGCCTTGAACATTGCTCTGCATACTAAGAGGATTCCCTGCACCTCTGGTGCTGGGGAGAGATTTTCTGCACACAGGAGTCATTGGCACACACAGTGTTTCCCCACGGAAAGTGGTGTCAAAAAGCTCCCTTACAGGAATGCAGGGCACTGTCCCTTTGAAGCCCTCAACGCAGCAGGCTGTCATGGACTCGGCTGCAGGCCTTTGTGGCTGCAGAGACTGCAGCTCCTCTGGAGGTTATGGGTCAATTTGCACTCCTCTTTGAGTAAATGAGGCTTGTGGGGTGAGCACCTTGCAAAGAGTGGCAAGCAGCCTGCTCCTTTTGGTGAGACGCACGTGTGGTGAGAGAGGCTTGGCAGCAGAGAAGAAGCAAGAGGGGCAGCCAGGGAGGGGATTTGCATGCAGCTTGGAGGTTCCAGATGTCCTGCTTCCCCACCAGGGAATGCTGGCGATGCCCATCAGGCCCTATTCACAAGTGGGCCCCCAGCTTCTGGATCTGCCCTGTCCCAGCCACGAAAACACACACAGGCCGAACCCTGAGCCCTGCTTAGGGTGACCTTTGCGGCCCAGGTGGTTGGAATGGCACCACTGTGTTAGGGGAGAGGAGGCCCGAGGAGGCCTTCAGGGAGCTGCCACAGCATAGCAGTGCTCCAGAAAAGGCACTCTCCTTTCTGTAGGCTGCATGCGCACTCGAGCTGCTGCTTGAGGCAGAGAGAGGACAGCTAGGCGATCCATGGCTGAAGGCAATGCAGAGAGATGTTTTGGTGGGGCGGTGGCTCCATCTGCTGGCTGACAAGCGTGGAAGGAGAAGCCTCATTCCCACTGAGTTCCGGAGGAAGTTTCCAAACATTAGGCACTCTGGGTGCACAAGCTAGGGAGTGCTACTGAGGACTTCCCTCTGGCAACAGAGTGGGCACCAAGGGCATCTGGGCTGGAGGGTGCTTGGAAGCCGCAGGGGAGCCATTGGGCACCCAGTGCTCTCTGATGGAGAACACTGCAGGCCCGAGCATCCATGAACTCCTCCAAGGCTTTGGAGGGGGAAAGTTGTCCTTAGCAGAAGGCTTCCTGCCTCGTGCAGCAGGCCTTTCTGGATGGCGAAGCTGCAGCTTCCTTGCAGGCTGCTGGTCCAGGGGCATGTGTCCCCTGGTCCAGAGTGCTGTAGGAGGAGCTCCTAGCAAGGGGAGCCAAGCACCTTGTTTCCTTGGCCTAGACTGGGCTGTGCACACAGAGGCCTGCCAGCAGTGAAGACAGCGCAGGCAGCAAGGGGATGTGTCAGGCAGATAAGAGGCAGCAGGAGTCCCACTTGAAAGTGGGGTCATGACTGTTTTGACCCCAGGCTCCAACGGCAACCTGCATACATAGCCTCTGGACCTGCAGCTTCCCAGGAGTGCAAGAGACACACAGGCAACACCCTGTTGCCTTCTCGTATGAACTGTGCTCCATGGAGGTCCTGTTGCCTGGCAGTGGCCTAGGCCAGCACAGACCCTAGGGAGGCCTGGCCCAGCCTGGGATGGGCCGCGACCTAGCAGGGCAACGGGCAAGCCTGGAACTTGAGGCCAGGCTGCAGGCTCATTCCAGGTTGGGCCTGGTGCAGAGAGCCTTGAGCCAGGACCTACAGGGCGAATGCTCAGGCCAGTGGCTTCTCCCTGTAATCCATGTTCCTCACTCGGGCTGCTCTGCTTGTCAGACCCACACTCCCTAGAAGTGTGTTTCTGAGGCATTTGGACAGTTGGGAAGTGGAGGCTCTCCCAACATTGGAGGCCTGCCTTGAACATTGCTCTGCATACTAAGAGGATTCCCTGCACCTCTGGTGCTGGGGAGAGATTTTCTGCACACAGGAGTCATTGGCACACACAGTGTTTCCCCACGGAAAGTGGTGTCAAAAAGCTCCCTTACAGGAATGCAGGGCACTGTCCCTTTGAAGCCCTCAACGCAGCAGGCTGTCATGGACTCGGCTGCAGGCCTTTGTGGCTGCAGAGACTGCAGCTCCTCTGGAGGTTATGGGTCAATTTGCACTCCTCTTTGAGTAAATGAGGCTTGTGGGGTGAGCACCTTGCAAAGAGTGGCAAGCAGCCTGCTCCTTTTGGTGAGACGCACGTGTGGTGAGAGAGGCTTGGCAGCAGAGAAGAAGCAAGAGGGGCAGCCAGGGAGGGGATTTGCATGCAGCTTGGAGGTTCCAGATGTCCTGCTTCCCCACCAGGGAATGCTGGCGATGCCCATCAGGCCCTATTCACAAGTGGGCCCCCAGCTTCTGGATCTGCCCTGTCCCAGCCACGAAAACACACACAGGCCGAACCCTGAGCCCTGCTTAGGGTGACCTTTGCGGCCCAGGTGGTTGGAATGGCACCACTGTGTTAGGGGAGAGGAGGCCCGAGGAGGCCTTCAGGGAGCTGCCACAGCATAGCAGTGCTCCAGAAAAGGCACTCTCCTTTCTGTAGGCTGCATGCGCACTCGAGCTGCTGCTTGAGGCAGAGAGAGGACAGCTAGGCGATCCATGGCTGAAGGCAATGCAGAGAGATGTTTTGGTGGGGCGGTGGCTCCATCTGCTGGCTGACAAGCGTGGAAGGAGAAGCCTCATTCCCACTGAGTTCCGGAGGAAGTTTCCAAACATTAGGCACTCTGGGTGCACAAGCTAGGGAGTGCTACTGAGGACTTCCCTCTGGCAACAGAGTGGGCACCAAGGGCATCTGGGCTGGAGGGTGCTTGGAAGCCGCAGGGGAGCCATTGGGCACCCAGTGCTCTCTGATGGAGAACACTGCAGGCCCGAGCATCCATGAACTCCTCCAAGGCTTTGGAGGGGGAAAGTTGTCCTTAGCAGAAGGCTTCCTGCCTCGTGCAGCAGGCCTTTCTGGATGGCGAAGCTGCAGCTTCCTTGCAGGCTGCTGGTCCAGGGGCATGTGTCCCCTGGTCCAGAGTGCTGTAGGAGGAGCTCCTAGCAAGGGGAGCCAAGCACCTTGTTTCCTTGGCCTAGACTGGGCTGTGCACACAGAGGCCTGCCAGCAGTGAAGACAGCGCAGGCAGCAAGGGGATGTGTCAGGCAGATAAGAGGCAGCAGGAGTCCCACTTGAAAGTGGGGTCATGACTGTTTTGACCCCAGGCTCCAACGGCAACCTGCATACATAGCCTCTGGACCTGCAGCTTCCCAGGAGTGCAAGAGACACACAGGCAACACCCTGTTGCCTTCTCGTATGAACTGTGCTCCATGGAGGTCCTGTTGCCTGGCAGTGGCCTAGGCCAGCACAGACCCTAGGGAGGCCTGGCCCAGCCTGGGATGGGCCGCGACCTAGCAGGGCAACGGGCAAGCCTGGAACTTGAGGCCAGGCTGCAGGCTCATTCCAGGTTGGGCCTGGTGCAGAGAGCCTTGAGCCAGGACCTACAGGGCGAATGCTCAGGCCAGTGGCTTCTCCCTGTAATCCATGTTCCTCACTCGGGCTGCTCTGCTTGTCAGACCCACACTCCCTAGAAGTGTGTTTCTGAGGCATTTGGACAGTTGGGAAGTGGAGGCTCTCCCAACATTGGAGGCCTGCCTTGAACATTGCTCTGCATACTAAGAGGATTCCCTGCACCTCTGGTGCTGGGGAGAGATTTTCTGCACACAGGAGTCATTGGCACACACAGTGTTTCCCCACGGAAAGTGGTGTCAAAAAGCTCCCTTACAGGAATGCAGGGCACTGTCCCTTTGAAGCCCTCAACGCAGCAGGCTGTCATGGACTCGGCTGCAGGCCTTTGTGGCTGCAGAGACTGCAGCTCCTCTGGAGGTTATGGGTCAATTTGCACTCCTCTTTGAGTAAATGAGGCTTGTGGGGTGAGCACCTTGCAAAGAGTGGCAAGCAGCCTGCTCCTTTTGGTGAGACGCACGTGTGGTGAGAGAGGCTTGGCAGCAGAGAAGAAGCAAGAGGGGCAGCCAGGGAGGGGATTTGCATGCAGCTTGGAGGTCCCAGATGTCCTGCTTCCCCACCAGGGAATGCTGGCGATGCCCATCAGGCCCTATTCACAAGTGGGCCCCCAGCTTCTGGATCTGCCCTGTCCCAGCCACGAAAACACACACAGGCCGAACCCTGAGCCCTGCTTAGGGTGACCTTTGCGGCCCAGGTGGTTGGAATGGCACAACTGTGTTAGGGGAGAGGAGGCCCGAGGAGGCCTTCAGGGAGCTGCCACAGCATAGCAGTGCTCCAGAAAAGGCACTCTCCTTTCTGTAGGCTGCATGCGCACTCGAGCTGCTGCTTGAGGCAGAGAGAGGACAGCTAGGCGATCCATGGCCGAAGGCAATGCAGAGAGATGTTTTGGTGGGGCGGTGGCTCCATCTGCTGGCTGACAAGCGTGGAAGGAGAAGCCTCATTCCCACTGAGTTCCGGAGGAAGTTTCCAAACATTAGGCACTCTGGGTGCACAAGCTAGGGAGTGCTACTGAGGACTTCCCTCTGGCAACAGAGTGGGCACCAAGGGCATCTGGGCTGGAGGGTGCTTGGAAGCCGCAGGGGAGCCATTGGGCACCCAGTGCTCTCTGATGGAGAACACTGCAGGCCCGAGCATCCATGAACTCCTCCAAGGCTTTGGAGGGGGAAAGTTGTCCTTAGCAGAAGGCTTCCTGCCTCGTGCAGCAGGCCTTTCTGGATGGCGAAGCTGCAGCTTCCTTGCAGGCTGCTGGTCCAGGGGCATGTGTCCCCTGGTCCAGAGTGCTGTAGGAGGAGCTCCTAGCAAGGGGAGCCAAGCACCTTGTTTCCTTGGCCTAGACTGGGCTGTGCACACAGAGGCCTGCCAGCAGTGAAGACAGCGCAGGCAGCAAGGGGATGTGTCAGGCAGATAAGAGGCAGCAGGAGTCCCACTTGAAAGTGGGGTCATGACTGTTTTGACCCCAGGCTCCAACGGCAACCTGCATACATAGCCTCTGGACCTGCAGCTTCCCAGGAGTGCAAGAGACACACAGGCAACACCCTGTTGCCTTCTCGTATGAACTGTGCTCCATGGAGGTCCTGTTGCCTGGCAGTGGCCTAGGCCAGCACAGACCCTAGGGAGGCCTGGCCCAGCCTGGGATGGGCCGCGACCTAGCAGGGCAACGGGCAAGCCTGGAACTTGAGGCCAGGCTGCAGGCTCATTCCAGGTTGGGCCTGGTGCAGAGAGCCTTGAGCCAGGACCTACAGGGCGAATGCTCAGGCCAGTGGCTTCTCCCTGTAATCCATGTTCCTCACTCGGGCTGCTCTGCTTGTCAGACCCACACTCCCTAGAAGTGTGTTTCTGAGGCATTTGGACAGTTGGGAAGTGGAGGCTCTCCCAACATTGGAGGCCTGCCTTGAACATTGCTCTGCATACTAAGAGGATTCCCTGCACCTCTGGTGCTGGGGAGAGATTTTCTGCACACAGGAGTCATTGGCACACACAGTGTTTCCCCACGGAAAGTGGTGTCAAAAAGCTCCCTTACAGGAATGCAGGGCACTGTCCCTTTGAAGCCCTCAACGCAGCAGGCTGTCATGGACTCGGCTGCAGGCCTTTGTGGCTGCAGAGACTGCAGCTCCTCTGGAGGTTATGGGTCAATTTGCACTCCTCTTTGAGTAAATGAGGCTTGTGGGGTGAGCACCTTGCAAAGAGTGGCAAGCAGCCTGCTCCTTTTGGTGAGACGCACGTGTGGTGAGAGAGGCTTGGCAGCAGAGAAGAAGCAAGAGGGGCAGCCAGGGAGGGGATTTGCATGCAGCTTGGAGGTCCCAGATGTCCTGCTTCCCCACCAGGGAATGCTGGCGATGCCCATCAGGCCCTATTCACAAGTGGGCCCCCAGCTTCTGGATCTGCCCTGTCCCAGCCACGAAAACACACACAGGCCGAACCCTGAGCCCTGCTTAGGGTGACCTTTGCGGCCCAGGTGGTTGGAATGGCACAACTGTGTTAGGGGAGAGGAGGCCCGAGGAGGCCTTCAGGGAGCTGCCACAGCATAGCAGTGCTCCAGAAAAGGCACTCTCCTTTCTGTAGGCTGCATGCGCACTCGAGCTGCTGCTTGAGGCAGAGAGAGGACAGCTAGGCGATCCATGGCCGAAGGCAATGCAGAGAGATGTTTTGGTGGGGCGGTGGCTCCATCTGCTGGCTGACAAGCGTGGAAGGAGAAGCCTCATTCCCACTGAGTTCCGGAGGAAGTTTCCAAACATTAGGCACTCTGGGTGCACAAGCTAGGGAGTGCTACTGAGGACTTCCCTCTGGCAACAGAGTGGGCACCAAGGGCATCTGGGCTGGAGGGTGCTTGGAAGCCGCAGGGGAGCCATTGGGCACCCAGTGCTCTCTGATGGAGAACACTGCAGGCCCGAGCATCCATGAACTCCTCCAAGGCTTTGGAGGGGGAAAGTTGTCCTTAGCAGAAGGCTTCCTGCCTCGTGCAGCAGGCCTTTCTGGATGGCGAAGCTGCAGCTTCCTTGCAGGCTGCTGGTCCAGGGGCATGTGTCCCCTGGTCCAGAGTGCTGTAGGAGGAGCTCCTAGCAAGGGGAGCCAAGCACCTTGTTTCCTTGGCCTAGACTGGGCTGTGCACACAGAGGCCTGCCAGCAGTGAAGACAGCGCAGGCAGCAAGGGGATGTGTCAGGCAGATAAGAGGCAGCAGGAGTCCCACTTGAAAGTGGGGTCATGACTGTTTTGACCCCAGGCTCCAACGGCAACCTGCATACATAGCCTCTGGACCTGCAGCTTCCCAGGAGTGCAAGAGACACACAGGCAACACCCTGTTGCCTTCTCGTATGAACTGTGCTCCATGGAGGTCCTGTTGCCTGGCAGTGGCCTAGGCCAGCACAGACCCTAGGGAGGCCTGGCCCAGCCTGGGATGGGCCGCGACCTAGCAGGGCAACGGGCAAGCCTGGAACTTGAGGCCAGGCTGCAGGCTCATTCCAGGTTGGGCCTGGTGCAGAGAGCCTTGAGCCAGGACCTACAGGGCGAATGCTCAGGCCAGTGGCTTCTCCCTGTAATCCATGTTCCTCACTCGGGCTGCCCTGCTTGTCAGACCCACACTCCCTAGAAGTGTGTTTCTGAGGCATTTGGACAGTTGGGAAGTGGAGGCTCTCCCAACATTGGAGGCCTGCCTTGAACATTGCTCTGCATACTAAGAGGATTCCCTGCACCTCTGGTGCTGGGGAGAGATTTTCTGCACACAGGAGTCATTGGCACACACAGTGTTTCCCCACGGAAAGTGGTGTCAAAAAGCTCCCTTACAGGAATGCAGGGCACTGTCCCTTTGAAGCCCTCAACGCAGCAGGCTGTCATGGACTCGGCTGCAGGCCTTTGTGGCTGCAGAGACTGCAGCTCCTCTGGAGGTTATGGGTCAATTTGCACTCCTCTTTGAGTAAATGAGGCTTGTGGGGTGAGCACCTTGCAAAGAGTGGCAAGCAGCCTGCTCCTTTTGGTGAGACGCACGTGTGGTGAGAGAGGCTTGGCAGCAGAGAAGAAGCAAGAGGGGCAGCCAGGGAGGGGATTTGCATGCAGCTTGGAGGTCCCAGATGTCCTGCTTCCCCACCAGGGAATGCTGGCGATGCCCATCAGGCCCTATTCACAAGTGGGCCCCCAGCTTCTGGATCTGCCCTGTCCCAGCCACGAAAACACACACAGGCCGAACCCTGAGCCCTGCTTAGGGTGACCTTTGCGGCCCAGGTGGTTGGAATGGCACAACTGTGTTAGGGGAGAGGAGGCCCGAGGAGGCCTTCAGGGAGCTGCCACAGCATAGCAGTGCTCCAGAAAAGGCACTCTCCTTTCTGTAGGCTGCATGCGCACTCGAGCTGCTGCTTGAGGCAGAGAGAGGACAGCTAGGCGATCCATGGCCGAAGGCAATGCAGAGAGATGTTTTGGTGGGGCGGTGGCTCCATCTGCTGGCTGACAAGCGTGGAAGGAGAAGCCTCATTCCCACTGAGTTCCGGAGGAAGTTTCCAAACATTAGGCACTCTGGGTGCACAAGCTAGGGAGTGCTACTGAGGACTTCCCTCTGGCAACAGAGTGGGCACCAAGGGCATCTGGGCTGGAGGGTGCTTGGAAGCCGCAGGGGAGCCATTGGGCACCCAGTGCTCTCTGATGGAGAACACTGCAGGCCCGAGCATCCATGAACTCCTCCAAGGCTTTGGAGGGGGAAAGTTGTCCTTAGCAGAAGGCTTCCTGCCTCGTGCAGCAGGCCTTTCTGGATGGCGAAGCTGCAGCTTCCTTGCAGGCTGCTGGTCCAGGGGCATGTGTCCCCTGGTCCAGAGTGCTGTAGGAGGAGCTCCTAGCAAGGGGAGCCAAGCACCTTGTTTCCTTGGCCTAGACTGGGCTGTGCACACAGAGGCCTGCCAGCAGTGAAGACAGCGCAGGCAGCAAGGGGATGTGTCAGGCAGATAAGAGGCAGCAGGAGTCCCACTTGAAAGTGGGGTCATGACTGTTTTGACCCCAGGCTCCAACGGCAACCTGCATACATAGCCTCTGGACCTGCAGCTTCCCAGGAGTGCAAGAGACACACAGGCAATACCCTGTTGCCTTCTCGTATGAACTGTGCTCCATGGAGGTCCTGTTGCCTGGCAGTGGCCTAGGCCAGCACAGACCCTAGGGAGGCCTGGCCCAGCCTGGGATGGGCCGCGACCTAGCAGGGCAATGGGCAAGCCTGGAACTTGAGGCCAGGCTGCAGGCTCATTCCAGGTTGGGCCTGGTGCAGAGAGCCTTGAGCCAGGACCTACAGGGCGAATGCTCAGGCCAGTGGCTTCTCCCTGTAATCCATGTTCCTCACTCGGGCTGCTCTGCTTGTCAGACCCACACTCCCTAGAAGTGTGTTTCTGAGGCATTTGGACAGTTGGGAAGTGGAGGCTCTCCCAACATTGGAGGCCTGCCTTGAACATTGCTCTGCATACTAAGAGGATTCCCTGCACCTCTGGTGCTGGGGAGAGATTTTCTGCACACAGGAGTCATTGGCACACACAGTGTTTCCCCACGGAAAGTGGTGTCAAAAAGCTCCCTTACAGGAATGCAGGGCACTGTCCCTTTGAAGCCCTCAACGCAGCAGGCTGTCATGGACTCGGCTGCAGGCCTTTGTGGCTGCAGAGACTGCAGCTCCTCTGGAGGTTATGGGTCAATTTGCACTCCTCTTTGAGTAAATGAGGCTTGTGGGGTGAGCACCTTGCAAAGAGTGGCAAGCAGCCTGCTCCTTTTGGTGAGACGCACGTGTGGTGAGAGAGGCTTGGCAGCAGAGAAGAAGCAAGAGGGGCAGCCAGGGAGGGGATTTGCATGCAGCTTGGAGGTCGCAGATGTCCTGCTTCCCCACCAGGGAATGCTGGCGATGCCCATCAGGCCCTATTCACAAGTGGGCCCCCAGCTTCTGGATCTGCCCTGTCCCAGCCACGAAAACACACACAGGCCGAACCCTGAGCCCTGCTTAGGGTGACCTTTGCGGCCCAGGTGGTTGGAATGGCACAACTGTGTTAGGGGAGAGGAGGCCCGAGGAGGCCTTCAGGGAGCTGCCACAGCATAGCAGTGCTCCAGAAAAGGCACTCTCCTTTCTGTAGGCTGCATGCGCACTCGAGCTGCTGCTTGAGGCAGAGAGAGGACAGCTAGGCGATCCATGGCTGAAGGCAATGCAGAGAGATGTTTTGGTGGGGCGGTGGCTCCATCTGCTGGCTGACAAGCGTGGAAGGAGAAGCCTCATTCCCACTGAGTTCCGGAGGAAGTTTCCAAACATTAGGCACTCTGGGTGCACAAGCTAGGGAGTGCTACTGAGGACTTCCCTCTGGCAACAGAGTGGGCACCAAGGGCATCTGGGCTGGAGGGTGCTTGGAAGCCGCAGGGGAGCCATTGGGCACCCAGTGCTCTCTGATGGAGAACACTGCAGGCCCGAGCATCCATGAACTCCTCCAAGGCTTTGGAGGGGGAAAGTTGTCCTTAGCAGAAGGCTTCCTGCCTCGTGCAGCAGGCCTTTCTGGATGGCGAAGCTGCAGCTTCCTTGCAGGCTGCTGGTCCAGGGGCATGTGTCCCCTGGTCCAGAGTGCTGTAGGAGGAGCTCCTAGCAAGGGGAGCCAAGCACCTTGTTTCCTTGGCCTAGACTGGGCTGTGCACACAGAGGCCTGCCAGCAGTGAAGACAGCGCAGGCAGCAAGGGGATGTGTCAGGCAGATAAGAGGCAGCAGGAGTCCCACTTGAAAGTGGGGTCATGACTGTTTTGACCCCAGGCTCCAACGGCAACCTGCATACATAGCCTCTGGACCTGCAGCTTCCCAGGAGTGCAAGAGACACACAGGCAACACCCTGTTGCCTTCTCGTATGAACTGTGCTCCATGGAGGTCCTGTTGCCTGGCAGTGGCCTAGGCCAGCACAGACCCTAGGGAGGCCTGGCCCAGCCTGGGATGGGCCGCGACCTAGCAGGGCAACGGGCAAGCCTGGAACTTGAGGCCAGGCTGCAGGCTCATTCCAGGTTGGGCCTGGTGCAGAGAGCCTTGAGCCAGGACCTACAGGGCGAATGCTCAGGCCAGTGGCTTCTCCCTGTAATCCATGTTCCTCACTCGGGCTGCTCTGCTTGTCAGACCCACACTCCCTAGAAGTGTGTTTCTGAGGCATTTGGACAGTTGGGAAGTGGAGGCTCTCCCAACATTGGAGGCCTGCCTTGAACATTGCTCTGCATACTAAGAGGATTCCCTGCACCTCTGGTGCTGGGGAGAGATTTTCTGCACACAGGAGTCATTGGCACACACAGTGTTTCCCCACGGAAAGTGGTGTCAAAAAGCTCCCTTACAGGAATGCAGGGCACTGTCCCTTTGAAGCCCTCAACGCAGCAGGCTGTCATGGACTCGGCTGCAGGCCTTTGTGGCTGCAGAGACTGCAGCTCCTCTGGAGGTTATGGGTCAATTTGCACTCCTCTTTGAGTAAATGAGGCTTGTGGGGTGAGCACCTTGCAAAGAGTGGCAAGCAGCCTGCTCCTTTTGGTGAGACGCACGTGTGGTGAGAGAGGCTTGGCAGCAGAGAAGAAGCAAGAGGGGCAGCCAGGGAGGGGATTTGCATGCAGCTTGGAGGTCCCAGATGTCCTGCTTCCCCACCAGGGAATGCTGGCGATGCCCATCAGGCCCTATTCACAAGTGGGCCCCCAGCTTCTGGATCTGCCCTGTCCCAGCCACGAAAACACACACAGGCCGAACCCTGAGCCCTGCTTAGGGTGACCTTTGCGGCCCAGGTGGTTGGAATGGCACAACTGTGTTAGGGGAGAGGAGGCCCGAGGAGGCCTTCAGGGAGCTGCCACAGCATAGCAGTGCTCCAGAAAAGGCACTCTCCTTTCTGTAGGCTGCATGCGCACTCGAGCTGCTGCTTGAGGCAGAGAGAGGACAGCTAGGCGATCCATGGCCGAAGGCAATGCAGAGAGATGTTTTGGTGGGGCGGTGGCTCCATCTGCTGGCTGACAAGCGTGGAAGGAGAAGCCTCATTCCCACTGAGTTCCGGAGGAAGTTTCCAAACATTAGGCACTCTGGGTGCACAAGCTAGGGAGTGCTACTGAGGACTTCCCTCTGGCAACAGAGTGGGCACCAAGGGCATCTGGGCTGGAGGGTGCTTGGAAGCCGCAGGGGAGCCATTGGGCACCCAGTGCTCTCTGATGGAGAACACTGCAGGCCCGAGCATCCATGAACTCCTCCAAGGCTTTGGAGGGGGAAAGTTGTCCTTAGCAGAAGGCTTCCTGCCTCGTGCAGCAGGCCTTTCTGGATGGCGAAGCTGCAGCTTCCTTGCAGGCTGCTGGTCCAGGGGCATGTGTCCCCTGGTCCAGAGTGCTGTAGGAGGAGCTCCTAGCAAGGGGAGCCAAGCACCTTGTTTCCTTGGCCTAGACTGGGCTGTGCACACAGAGGCCTGCCAGCAGTGAAGACAGCGCAGGCAGCAAGGGGATGTGTCAGGCAGATAAGAGGCAGCAGGAGTCCCACTTGAAAGTGGGGTCATGACTGTTTTGACCCCAGGCTCCAACGGCAACCTGCATACATAGCCTCTGGACCTGCAGCTTCCCAGGAGTGCAAGAGACACACAGGCAACACCCTGTTGCCTTCTCGTATGAACTGTGCTCCATGGAGGTCCTGTTGCCTGGCAGTGGCCTAGGCCAGCACAGACCCTAGGGAGGCCTGGCCCAGCCTGGGATGGGCCGCGACCTAGCAGGGCAACGGGCAAGCCTGGAACTTGAGGCCAGGCTGCAGGCTCATTCCAGGTTGGGCCTGGTGCAGAGAGCCTTGAGCCAGGACCTACAGGGCGAATGCTCAGGCCAGTGGCTTCTCCCTGTAATCCATGTTCCTCACTCGGGCTGCTCTGCTTGTCAGACCCACACTCCCTAGAAGTGTGTTTCTGAGGCATTTGGACAGTTGGGAAGTGGAGGCTCTCCCAACATTGGAGGCCTGCCTTGAACATTGCTCTGCATACTAAGAGGATTCCCTGCACCTCTGGTGCTGGGGAGAGATTTTCTGCACACAGGAGTCATTGGCACACACAGTGTTTCCCCACGGAAAGTGGTGTCAAAAAGCTCCCTTACAGGAATGCAGGGCACTGTCCCTTTGAAGCCCTCAACGCAGCAGGCTGTCATGGACTCGGCTGCAGGCCTTTGTGGCTGCAGAGACTGCAGCTCCTCTGGAGGTTATGGGTCAATTTGCACTCCTCTTTGAGTAAATGAGGCTTGTGGGGTGAGCACCTTGCAAAGAGTGGCAAGCAGCCTGCTCCTTTTGGTGAGACGCACGTGTGGTGAGAGAGGCTTGGCAGCAGAGAAGAAGCAAGAGGGGCAGCCAGGGAGGGGATTTGCATGCAGCTTGGAGGTCCCAGATGTCCTGCTTCCCCACCAGGGAATGCTGGCGATGCCCATCAGGCCCTATTCACAAGTGGGCCCCCAGCTTCTGGATCTGCCCTGTCCCAGCCACGAAAACACACACAGGCCGAACCCTGAGCCCTGCTTAGGGTGACCTTTGCGGCCCAGGTGGTTGGAATGGCACCACTGTGTTAGGGGAGAGGAGGCCCGAGGAGGCCTTCAGGGAGCTGCCACAGCATAGCAGTGCTCCAGAAAAGGCACTCTCCTTTCTGTAGGCTGCATGCGCACTCGAGCTGCTGCTTGAGGCAGAGAGAGGACAGCTAGGCGATCCATGGCTGAAGGCAATGCAGAGAGATGTTTTGGTGGGGCGGTGGCTCCATCTGCTGGCTGACAAGCGTGGAAGGAGAAGCCTCATTCCCACTGAGTTCCGGAGGAAGTTTCCAAACATTAGGCACTCTGGGTGCACAAGCTAGGGAGTGCTACTGAGGACTTCCCTCTGGCAACAGAGTGGGCACCAAGGGCATCTGGGCTGGAGGGTGCTTGGAAGCCGCAGGGGAGCCATTGGGCACCCAGTGCTCTCTGATGGAGAACACTGCAGGCCCGAGCATCCATGAACTCCTCCAAGGCTTTGGAGGGGGAAAGTTGTCCTTAGCAGAAGGCTTCCTGCCTCGTGCAGCAGGCCTTTCTGGATGGCGAAGCTGCAGCTTCCTTGCAGGCTGCTGGTCCAGGGGCATGTGTCCCCTGGTCCAGAGTGCTGTAGGAGGAGCTCCTAGCAAGGGGAGCCAAGCACCTTGTTTCCTTGGCCTAGACTGGGCTGTGCACACAGAGGCCTGCCAGCAGTGAAGACAGCGCAGGCAGCAAGGGGATGTGTCAGGCAGATAAGAGGCAGCAGGAGTCCCACTTGAAAGTGGGGTCATGACTGTTTTGACCCCAGGCTCCAACGGCAACCTGCATACATAGCCTCTGGACCTGCAGCTTCCCAGGAGTGCAAGAGACACACAGGCAACACCCTGTTGCCTTCTCGTATGAACTGTGCTCCATGGAGGTCCTGTTGCCTGGCAGTGGCCTAGGCCAGCACAGACCCTAGGGAGGCCTGGCCCAGCCTGGGATGGGCTGCGACCTAGCAGGGCAACGGGCAAGCCTGGAACTTGAGGCCAGGCTGCAGGCTCATTCCAGGTTGGGCCTGGTGCAGAGAGCCTTGAGCCAGGACCTACAGGGCGAATGCTCAGGCCAGTGGCTTCTCCCTGTAATCCATGTTCCTCACTCGGGCTGCTCTGCTTGTCAGACCCACACTCCCTAGAAGTGTGTTTCTGAGGCATTTGGACAGTTGGGAAGTGGAGGCTCTCCCAACATTGGAGGCCTGCCTTGAACATTGCTCTGCATACTAAGAGGATTCCCTGCACCTCTGGTGCTGGGGAGAGATTTTCTGCACACAGGAGTCATTGGCACACACAGTGTTTCCCCACGGAAAGTGGTGTCAAAAAGCTCCCTTACAGGAATGCAGGGCACTGTCCCTTTGAAGCCCTCAACGCAGCAGGCTGTCATGGACTCGGCTGCAGGCCTTTGTGGCTGCAGAGACTGCAGCTCCTCTGGAGGTTATGGGTCAATTTGCACTCCTCTTTGAGTAAATGAGGCTTGTGGGGTGAGCACCTTGCAAAGAGTGGCAAGCAGCCTGCTCCTTTTGGTGAGACGCACGTGTGGTGAGAGAGGCTTGGCAGCAGAGAAGAAGCAAGAGGGGCAGCCAGGGAGGGGATTTGCATGCAGCTTGGAGGTCCCAGATGTCCTGCTTCCCCACCAGGGAATGCTGGCGATGCCCATCAGGCCCTATTCACAAGTGGGCCCCCAGCTTCTGGATCTGCCCTGTCCCAGCCACGAAAACACACACAGGCCGAACCCTGAGCCCTGCTTAGGGTGACCTTTGCGGCCCAGGTGGTTGGAATGGCACAACTGTGTTAGGGGAGAGGAGGCCCGAGGAGGCCTTCAGGGAGCTGCCACAGCATAGCAGTGCTCCAGAAAAGGCACTCTCCTTTCTGTAGGCTGCATGCGCACTCGAGCTGCTGCTTGAGGCAGAGAGAGGACAGCTAGGCGATCCATGGCCGAAGGCAATGCAGAGAGATGTTTTGGTGGGGCGGTGGCTCCATCTGCTGGCTGACAAGCGTGGAAGGAGAAGCCTCATTCCCACTGAGTTCCGGAGGAAGTTTCCAAACATTAGGCACTCTGGGTGCACAAGCTAGGGAGTGCTACTGAGGACTTCCCTCTGGCAACAGAGTGGGCACCAAGGGCATCTGGGCTGGAGGGTGCTTGGAAGCCGCAGGGGAGCCATTGGGCACCCAGTGCTCTCTGATGGAGAACACTGCAGGCCCGAGCATCCATGAACTCCTCCAAGGCTTTGGAGGGGGAAAGTTGTCCTTAGCAGAAGGCTTCCTGCCTCGTGCAGCAGGCCTTTCTGGATGGCGACGCTGCAGCTTCCTTGCAGGCTGCTGGTCCAGGGGCATGTGTCCCCTGGTCCAGAGTGCTGTAGGAGGAGCTCCTAGCAAGGGGAGCCAAGCACCTTGTTTCCTTGGCCTAGACTGGGCTGTGCACACAGAGGCCTGCCAGCAGTGAAGACAGCGCAGGCAGCAAGGGGATGTGTCAGGCAGATAAGAGGCAGCAGGAGTCCCACTTGAAAGTGGGGTCATGACTGTTTTGACCCCAGGCTCCAACGGCAACCTGCATACATAGCCTCTGGACCTGCAGCTTCCCAGGAGTGCAAGAGACACACAGGCAACACCCTGTTGCCTTCTCGTATGAACTGTGCTCCATGGAGGTCCTGTTGCCTGGCAGTGGCCTAGGCCAGCACAGACCCTAGGGAGGCCTGGCCCAGCCTGGGATGGGCCGCGACCTAGCAGGGCAACGGGCAAGCCTGGAACTTGAGGCCAGGCTGCAGGCTCATTCCAGGTTGGGCCTGGTGCAGAGAGCCTTGAGCCAGGACCTACAGGGTGAATGCTCAGGCCAGTGGCTTCTCCCTGTAATCCATGTTCCTCACTCGGGCTGCTCTGCTTGTCAGACCCACACTCCCTAGAAGTGTGTTTCTGAGGCATTTGGACAGTTGGGAAGTGGAGGCTCTCCCAACATTGGAGGCCTGCCTTGAACATTGCTCTGCATACTAAGAGGATTCCCTGCACCTCTGGTGCTGGGGAGAGATTTTCTGCACACAGGAGTCATTGGCACACACAGTGTTTCCCCACGGAAAGTGGTGTCAAAAAGCTCCCTTACAGGAATGCAGGGCACTGTCCCTTTGAAGCCCTCAACGCAGCAGGCTGTCATGGACTCGGCTGCAGGCCTTTGTGGCTGCAGAGACTGCAGCTCCTCTGGGGGTTATGGGTCAATTTGCACTCCTCTTTGAGTAAATGAGGCTTGTGGGGTGAGCACCTTGCAAAGAGTGGCAAGCAGCCTGCTCCTTTTGGTGAGACGCACGTGTGGTGAGAGAGGCTTGGCAGCAGAGAAGAAGCAAGAGGGGCAGCCAGGGAGGGGATTTGCATGCAGCTTGGAGGTCGCAGATGTCCTGCTTCCCCACCAGGGAATGCTGGCGATGCCCATCAGGCCCTATTCACAAGTGGGCCCCCAGCTTCTGGATCTGCCCTGTCCCAGCCACGAAAACACACACAGGCCGAACCCTGAGCCCTGCTTAGGGTGACCTTTGCGGCCCAGGTGGTTGGAATGGCACAACTGTGTTAGGGGAGAGGAGGCCCGAGGAGGCCTTCAGGGAGCTGCCACAGCATAGCAGTGCTCCAGAAAAGGCACTCTCCTTTCTGTAGGCTGCATGCGCACTCGAGCTGCTGCTTGAGGCAGAGAGAGGACAGCTAGGCGATCCATGGCTGAAGGCAATGCAGAGAGATGTTTTGGTGGCGCGGTGGCTCCATCTGCTGGCTGACAAGCGTGGAAGGAGAAGCCTCATTCCCACTGAGTTCCGGAGGAAGTTTCCAAACATTAGGCACTCTGGGTGCACAAGCTAGGGAGTGCTACTGAGGACTTCCCTCTGGCAACAGAGTGGGCACCAAGGGCATCTGGGCTGGAGGGTGCTTGGAAGCCGCAGGGGAGCCATTGGGCACCCAGTGCTCTCTGATGGAGAACACTGCAGGCCCGAGCATCCATGAACTCCTCCAAGGCTTTGGAGGGGGAAAGTTGTCCTTAGCAGAAGGCTTCCTGCCTCGTGCAGCAGGCCTTTCTGGATGGCGACGCTGCAGCTTCCTTGCAGGCTGCTGGTCCAGGGGCATGTGTCCCCTGGTCCAGAGTGCTGTAGGAGGAGCTCCTAGCAAGGGGAGCCAAGCACCTTGTTTCCTTGGCCTAGACTGGGCTGTGCACACAGAGGCCTGCCAGCAGTGAAGACAGCGCAGGCAGCAAGGGGATGTGTCAGGCAGATAAGAGGCAGCAGGAGTCCCACTTGAAAGTGGGGTCATGACTGTTTTGACCCCAGGCTCCAACGGCAACCTGCATACATAGCCTCTGGACCTGCAGCTTCCCAGGAGTGCAAGAGACACACAGGCAACACCCTGTTGCCTTCTCGTATGAACTGTGCTCCATGGAGGTCCTGTTGCCTGGCAGTGGCCTAGGCCAGCACAGACCCTAGGGAGGCCTGGCCCAGCCTGGGATGGGCCGCGACCTAGCAGGGCAACGGGCAAGCCTGGAACTTGAGGCCAGGCTGCAGGCTCATTCCAGGTTGGGCCTGGTGCAGAGAGCCTTGAGCCAGGACCTACAGGGCGAATGCTCAGGCCAGTGGCTTCTCCCTGTAATCCATGTTCCTCACTCGGGCTGCTCTGCTTGTCAGACCCACACTCCCTAGAAGTGTGTTTCTGAGGCATTTGGACAGTTGGGAAGTGGAGGCTCTCCCAACATTGGAGGCCTGCCTTGAACATTGCTCTGCATACTAAGAGGATTCCCTGCACCTCTGGTGCTGGGGAGAGATTTTCTGCACACAGGAGTCATTGGCACACACAGTGTTTCCCCACGGAAAGTGGTGTCAAAAAGCTCCCTTACAGGAATGCAGGGCACTGTCCCTTTGAAGCCCTCAACGCAGCAGGCTGTCATGGACTCGGCTGCAGGCCTTTGTGGCTGCAGAGACTGCAGCTCCTCTGGAGGTTATGGGTCAATTTGCACTCCTCTTTGAGTAAATGAGGCTTGTGGGGTGAGCACCTTGCAAAGAGTGGCAAGCAGCCTGCTCCTTTTGGTGAGACGCACGTGTGGTGAGAGAGGCTTGGCAGCAGAGAAGAAGCAAGAGGGGCAGCCAGGGAGGGGATTTGCATGCAGCTTGGAGGTCCCAGATGTCCTGCTTCCCCACCAGGGAATGCTGGCGATGCCCATCAGGCCCTATTCACAAGTGGGCCCCCAGCTTCTGGATCTGCCCTGTCCCAGCCACGAAAACACACACAGGCCGAACCCTGAGCCCTGCTTAGGGTGACCTTTGCGGCCCAGGTGGTTGGAATGGCACCACTGTGTTAGGGGAGAGGAGGCCCGAGGAGGCCTTCAGGGAGCTGCCACAGCATAGCAGTGCTCCAGAAAAGGCACTCTCCTTTCTGTAGGCTGCATGCGCACTCGAGCTGCTGCTTGAGGCAGAGAGAGGACAGCTAGGCGATCCATGGCTGAAGGCAATGCAGAGAGATGTTTTGGTGGGGCGGTGGCTCCATCTGCTGGCTGACAAGCGTGGAAGGAGAAGCCTCATTCCCACTGAGTTCCGGAGGAAGTTTCCAAACATTAGGCACTCTGGGTGCACAAGCTAGGGAGTGCTACTGAGGACTTCCCTCTGGCAACAGAGTGGGCACCAAGGGCATCTGGGCTGGAGGGTGCTTGGAAGCCGCAGGGGAGCCATTGGGCACCCAGTGCTCTCTGATGGAGAACACTGCAGGCCCGAGCATCCATGAACTCCTCCAAGGCTTTGGAGGGGGAAAGTTGTCCTTAGCAGAAGGCTTCCTGCCTCGTGCAGCAGGCCTTTCTGGATGGCGACGCTGCAGCTTCCTTGCAGGCTGCTGGTCCAGGGGCATGTGTCCCCTGGTCCAGAGTGCTGTAGGAGGAGCTCCTAGCAAGGGGAGCCAAGCACCTTGTTTCCTTGGCCTAGACTGGGCTGTGCACACAGAGGCCTGCCAGCAGTGAAGACAGCGCAGGCAGCAAGGGGATGTGTCAGGCAGATAAGAGGCAGCAGGAGTCCCACTTGAAAGTGGGGTCATGACTGTTTTGACCCCAGGCTCCAACGGCAACCTGCATACATAGCCTCTGGACCTGCAGCTTCCCAGGAGTGCAAGAGACACACAGGCAACACCCTGTTGCCTTCTCGTATGAACTGTGCTCCATGGAGGTCCTGTTGCCTGGCAGTGGCCTAGGCCAGCACAGACCCTAGGGAGGCCTGGCCCAGCCTGGGATGGGCCGCAACCTAGCAGGGCAATGGGCAAGCCTGGTACTTGAGGCCAGGCTGCAGGCTCATTCCAGGTTGGGCCTGGTGCAGAGAGCCTTGAGCCAGGACCTACAGGGCGAATGCTCAGGCCAGTGGCTTCTCCCTGTAATCCATGTTCCTCACTCGGGCTGCTCTGCTTGTCAGACCCACACTCCCTAGAAGTGTGTTTCTGAGGCATTTGGACAGTTGGGAAGTGGAGGCTCTCCCAACATTGGAGGCCTGCCTTGAACATTGCTCTGCATACTAAGAGGATTCCCTGCACCTCTGGTGCTGGGGAGAGATTTTCTGCACACAGGAGTCATTGGCACACACAGTGTTTCCCCACGGAAAGTGGTGTCAAAAAGCTCCCTTACAGGAATGCAGGGCACTGTCCCTTTGAAGCCCTCAACGCAGCAGGCTGTCATGGACTCGGCTGCAGGCCTTTGTGGCTGCAGAGACTGCAGCTCCTCTGGAGGTTATGGGTCAATTTGCACTCCTCTTTGAGTAAATGAGGCTTGTGGGGTGAGCACCTTGCAAAGAGTGGCAAGCAGCCTGCTCCTTTTGGTGAGACGCACGTGTGGTGAGAGAGGCTTGGCAGCAGAGAAGAAGCAAGAGGGGCAGCCAGGGAGGGGATTTGCATGCAGCTTGGAGGTCCCAGATGTCCTGCTTCCCCACCAGGGAATGCTGGCGATGCCCATCAGGCCCTATTCACAAGTGGGCCCCCAGCTTCTGGATCTGCCCTGTCCCAGCCACGAAAACACACACAGGCCGAACCCTGAGCCCTGCTTAGGGTGACCTTTGCGGCCCAGGTGGTTGGAATGGCACCACTGTGTTAGGGGAGAGGAGGCCCGAGGAGGCCTTCAGGGAGCTGCCACAGCATAGCAGTGCTCCAGAAAAGGCACTCTCCTTTCTGTAGGCTGCATGCGCACTCGAGCTGCTGCTTGAGGCAGAGAGAGGACAGCTAGGCGATCCATGGCTGAAGGCAATGCAGAGAGATGTTTTGGTGGGGCGGTGGCTCCATCTGCTGGCTGACAAGCGTGGAAGGAGAAGCCTCATTCCCACTGAGTTCCGGAGGAAGTTTCCAAACATTAGGCACTCTGGGTGCACAAGCTAGGGAGTGCTACTGAGGACTTCCCTCTGGCAACAGAGTGGGCACCAAGGGCATCTGGGCTGGAGGGTGCTTGGAAGCCGCAGGGGAGCCATTGGGCACCCAGTGCTCTCTGATGGAGAACACTGCAGGCCCGAGCATCCATGAACTCCTCCAAGGCTTTGGAGGGGGAAAGTTGTCCTTAGCAGAAGGCTTCCTGCCTCGTGCAGCAGGCCTTTCTGGATGGCGACGCTGCAGCTTCCTTGCAGGCTGCTGGTCCAGGGGCATGTGTCCCCTGGTCCAGAGTGCTGTAGGAGGAGCTCCTAGCAAGGGGAGCCAAGCACCTTGTTTCCTTGGCCTAGACTGGGCTGTGCACACAGAGGCCTGCCAGCAGTGAAGACAGCGCAGGCAGCAAGGGGATGTGTCAGGCAGATAAGAGGCAGCAGGAGTCCCACTTGAAAGTGGGGTCATGACTGTTTTGACCCCAGGCTCCAACGGCAACCTGCATACATAGCCTCTGGACCTGCAGCTTCCCAGGAGTGCAAGAGACACACAGGCAACACCCTGTTGCCTTCTCGTATGAACTGTGCTCCATGGAGGTCCTGTTGCCTGGCAGTGGCCTAGGCCAGCACAGACCCTAGGGAGGCCTGGCCCAGCCTGGGATGGGCCGCAACCTAGCAGGGCAATGGGCAAGCCTGGTACTTGAGGCCAGGCTGCAGGCTCATTCCAGGTTGGGCCTGGTGCAGAGAGCCTTGAGCCAGGACCTACAGGGCGAATGCTCAGGCCAGTGGCTTCTCCCTGTAATCCATGTTCCTCACTCGGGCTGCTCTGCTTGTCAGACCCACACTCCCTAGAAGTGTGTTTCTGAGGCATTTGGACAGTTGGGAAGTGGAGGCTCTCCCAACATTGGAGGCCTGCCTTGAAC
Organism: Hippopotamus amphibius kiboko; assembly: GCF_030028045.1. NCBI lineage: Eukaryota > Metazoa > Chordata > Mammalia > Artiodactyla > Hippopotamidae > Hippopotamus > Hippopotamus amphibius. The sequence goes on from NW_026648314.1 coordinate 100,837, forward strand.
ATTGCTCTGCATACTAAGAGGATTCCCTGCACCTCTGGTGCTGGGGAGAGATTTTCTGCACACAGGAGTCATTGGCACACACAGTGTTTCCCCACGGAAAGTGGTGTCAAAAAGCTCCCTTACAGGAATGCAGGGCACTGTCCCTTTGAAGCCCTCAACGCAGCAGGCTGTCATGGACTCGGCTGCAGGCCTTTGTGGCTGCAGAGACTGCAGCTCCTCTGGAGGTTATGGGTCAATTTGCACTCCTCTTTGAGTAAATGAGGCTTGTGGGGTGAGCACCTTGCAAAGAGTGGCAAGCAGCCTGCTCCTTTTGGTGAGACGCACGTGTGGTGAGAGAGGCTTGGCTGCAGAGAAGAAGCAAGAGGGGCAGCCAGGGAGGGGATTTGCATGCAGCTTGGAGGTCGCAGATGTCCTGCTTCCCCACCAGGGAATGCTGGCGATGCCCATCAGGCCCTATTCACAAGTGGGCCCCCAGCTTCTGGATCTGCCCTGTCCCAGCCACGAAAACACACACAGGCCGAACCCTGAGCCCTGCTTAGGGTGACCTTTGCGGCCCAGGTGGTTGGAATGGCACCACTGTGTTAGGGGAGAGGAGGCCCGAGGAGGCCTTCAGGGAGCTGCCACAGCATAGCAGTGCTCCAGAAAAGGCACTCTCCTTTCTGTAGGCTGCATGCGCACTCGAGCTGCTGCTTGAGGCAGAGAGAGGACAGCTAGGCGATCCATGGCTGAAGGCAATGCAGAGAGATGTTTTGGTGGGGCGGTGGCTCCATCTGCTGGCTGACAAGCGTGGAAGGAGAAGCCTCATTCCCACTGAGTTCCGGAGGAAGTTTCCAAACATTAGGCACTCTGGGTGCACAAGCTAGGGAGTGCTACTGAGGACTTCCCTCTGGCAACAGAGTGGGCACCAAGGGCATCTGGGCTGGAGGGTGCTTGGAAGCCGCAGGGGAGCCATTGGGCACCCAGTGCTCTCTGATGGAGAACACTGCAGGCCCGAGCATCCATGAACTCCTCCAAGGCTTTGGAGGGGGAAAGTTGTCCTTAGCAGAAGGCTTCCTGCCTCGTGCAGCAGGCCTTTCTGGATGGCGACGCTGCAGCTTCCTTGCAGGCTGCTGGTCCAGGGGCATGTGTCCCCTGGTCCAGAGTGCTGTAGGAGGAGCTCCTAGCAAGGGGAGCCAAGCACCTTGTTTCCTTGGCCTAGACTGGGCTGTGCACACAGAGGCCTGCCAGCAGTGAAGACAGCGCAGGCAGCAAGGGGATGTGTCAGGCAGATAAGAGGCAGCAGGAGTCCCACTTGAAAGTGGGGTCATGACTGTTTTGACCCCAGGCTCCAACGGCAACCTGCATACATAGCCTCTGGACCTGCAGCTTCCCAGGAGTGCAAGAGACACACAGGCAACACCCTGTTGCCTTCTCGTATGAACTGTGCTCCATGGAGGTCCTGTTGCCTGGCAGTGGCCTAGGCCAGCACAGACCCTAGGGAGGCCTGGCCCAGCCTGGGATGGGCCGCGACCTAGCAGGGCAACGGGCAAGCCTGGAACTTGAGGCCAGGCTGCAGGCTCATTCCAGGTTGGGCCTGGTGCAGAGAGCCTTGAGCCAGGACCTACAGGGTGAATGCTCAGGCCAGTGGCTTCTCCCTGTAATCCATGTTCCTCACTCGGGCTGCTCTGCTTGTCAGACCCACACTCCCTAGAAGTGTGTTTCTGAGGCATTTGGACAGTTGGGAAGTGGAGGCTCTCCCAACATTGGAGGCCTGCCTTGAACATTGCTCTGCATACTAAGAGGATTCCCTGCACCTCTGGTGCTGGGGAGAGATTTTCTGCACACAGGAGTCATTGGCACACACAGTGTTTCCCCACGGAAAGTGGTGTCAAAAAGCTCCCTTACAGGAATGCAGGGCACTGTCCCTTTGAAGCCCTCAACGCAGCAGGCTGTCATGGACTCGGCTGCAGGCCTTTGTGGCTGCAGAGACTGCAGCTCCTCTGGGGGTTATGGGTCAATTTGCACTCCTCTTTGAGTAAATGAGGCTTGTGGGGTGAGCACCTTGCAAAGAGTGGCAAGCAGCCTGCTCCTTTTGGTGAGACGCACGTGTGGTGAGAGAGGCTTGGCAGCAGAGAAGAAGCAAGAGGGGCAGCCAGGGAGGGGATTTGCATGCAGCTTGGAGGTCGCAGATGTCCTGCTTCCCCACCAGGGAATGCTGGCGATGCCCATCAGGCCCTATTCACAAGTGGGCCCCCAGCTTCTGGATCTGCCCTGTCCCAGCCACGAAAACACACACAGGCCGAACCCTGAGCCCTGCTGAGGGTGACCTTTGCGGCCCAGGTGGTTGGAATGGCACAACTGTGTTAGGGGAGAGGAGGCCCGAGGAGGCCTTCAGGGAGCTGCCACAGCATAGCAGTGCTCCAGAAAAGGCACTCTCCTTTCTGTAGGCTGCATGCGCACTCGAGCTGCTGCTTGAGGCAGAGAGAGGACAGCTAGGCGATCCATGGCTGAAGGCAATGCAGAGAGATGTTTTGGTGGCGCGGTGGCTCCATCTGCTGGCTGACAAGCGTGGAAGGAGAAGCCTCATTCCCACTGAGTTCCGGAGGAAGTTTCCAAACATTAGGCACTCTGGGTGCACAAGCTAGGGAGTGCTACTGAGGACTTCCCTCTGGCAACAGAGTGGGCACCAAGGGCATCTGGGCTGGAGGGTGCTTGGAAGCCGCAGGGGAGCCATTGGGCACCCAGTGCTCTCTGATGGAGAACACTGCAGGCCCGAGCATCCATGAACTCCTCCAAGGCTTTGGAGGGGGAAAGTTGTCCTTAGCAGAAGGCTTCCTGCCTCGTGCAGCAGGCCTTTCTGGATGGCGACGCTGCAGCTTCCTTGCAGGCTGCTGGTCCAGGGGCATGTGTCCCCTGGTCCAGAGTGCTGTAGGAGGAGCTCCTAGCAAGGGGAGCCAAGCACCTTGTTTCCTTGGCCTAGACTGGGCTGTGCACACAGAGGCCTGCCAGCAGTGAAGACAGCGCAGGCAGCAAGGGGATGTGTCAGGCAGATAAGAGGCAGCAGGAGTCCCACTTGAAAGTGGGGTCATGACTGTTTTGACCCCAGGCTCCAACGGCAACCTGCATACATAGCCTCTGGACCTGCAGCTTCCCAGGAGTGCAAGAGACACACAGGCAACACCCTGTTGCCTTCTCGTATGAACTGTGCTCCATGGAGGTCCTGTTGCCTGGCAGTGGCCTAGGCCAGCACAGACCCTAGGGAGGCCTGGCCCAGCCTGGGATGGGCCGCGACCTAGCAGGGCAACGGGCAAGCCTGGAACTTGAGGCCAGGCTGCAGGCTCATTCCAGGTTGGGCCTGGTGCAGAGAGCCTTGAGCCAGGACCTACAGGGCGAATGCTCAGGCCAGTGGCTTCTCCCTGTAATCCATGTTCCTCACTCGGGCTGCTCTGCTTGTCAGACCCACACTCCCTAGAAGTGTGTTTCTGAGGCATTTGGACAGTTGGGAAGTGGAGGCTCTCCCAACATTGGAGGCCTGCCTTGAACATTGCTCTGCATACTAAGAGGATTCCCTGCACCTCTGGTGCTGGGGAGAGATTTTCTGCACACAGGAGTCATTGGCACACACAGTGTTTCCCCACGGAAAGTGGTGTCAAAAAGCTCCCTTACAGGAATGCAGGGCACTGTCCCTTTGAAGCCCTCAACGCAGCAGGCTGTCATGGACTCGGCTGCAGGCCTTTGTGGCTGCAGAGACTGCAGCTCCTCTGGAGGTTATGGGTCAATTTGCACTCCTCTTTGAGTAAATGAGGCTTGTGGGGTGAGCACCTTGCAAAGAGTGGCAAGCAGCCTGCTCCTTTTGGTGAGACGCACGTGTGGTGAGAGAGGCTTGGCAGCAGAGAAGAAGCAAGAGGGGCAGCCAGGGAGGGGATTTGCATGCAGCTTGGAGGTCCCAGATGTCCTGCTTCCCCACCAGGGAATGCTGGCGATGCCCATCAGGCCCTATTCACAAGTGGGCCCCCAGCTTCTGGATCTGCCCTGTCCCAGCCACGAAAACACACACAGGCCGAACCCTGAGCCCTGCTTAGGGTGACCTTTGCGGCCCAGGTGGTTGGAATGGCACCACTGTGTTAGGGGAGAGGAGGCCCGAGGAGGCCTTCAGGGAGCTGCCACAGCATAGCAGTGCTCCAGAAAAGGCACTCTCCTTTCTGTAGGCTGCATGCGCACTCGAGCTGCTGCTTGAGGCAGAGAGAGGACAGCTAGGCGATCCATGGCCGAAGGCAATGCAGAGAGATGTTTTGGTGGGGCGGTGGCTCCATCTGCTGGCTGACAAGCGTGGAAGGAGAAGCCTCATTCCCACTGAGTTCCGGAGGAAGTTTCCAAACATTAGGCACTCTGGGTGCACAAGCTAGGGAGTGCTACTGAGGACTTCCCTCTGGCAACAGAGTGGGCACCAAGGGCATCTGGGCTGGAGGGTGCTTGGAAGCCGCAGGGGAGCCATTGGGCACCCAGTGCTCTCTGATGGAGAACACTGCAGGCCCGAGCATCCATGAACTCCTCCAAGGCTTTGGAGGGGGAAAGTTGTCCTTAGCAGAAGGCTTCCTGCCTCGTGCAGCAGGCCTTTCTGGATGGCGACGCTGCAGCTTCCTTGCAGGCTGCTGGTCCAGGGGCATGTGTCCCCTGGTCCAGAGTGCTGTAGGAGGAGCTCCTAGCAAGGGGAGCCAAGCACCTTGTTTCCTTGGCCTAGACTGGGCTGTGCACACAGAGGCCTGCCAGCAGTGAAGACAGCGCAGGCAGCAAGGGGATGTGTCAGGCAGATAAGAGGCAGCAGGAGTCCCACTTGAAAGTGGGGTCATGACTGTTTTGACCCCAGGCTCCAACGGCAACCTGCATACATAGCCTCTGGACCTGCAGCTTCCCAGGAGTGCAAGAGACACACAGGCAACACCCTGTTGCCTTCTCGTATGAACTGTGCTCCATGGAGGTCCTGTTGCCTGGCAGTGGCCTAGGCCAGCACAGACCCTAGGGAGGCCTGGCCCAGCCTGGGATGGGCCGCGACCTAGCAGGGCAATGGGCAAGCCTGGAACTTGAGGCCAGGCTGCAGGCTCATTCCAGGTTGGGCCTGGTGCAGAGAGCCTTGAGCCAGGACCTACAGGGCGAATGCTCAGGCCAGTGGCTTCTCCCTGTAATCCATGTTCCTCACTCGGGCTGCTCTGCTTGTCAGACCCACACTCCCTAGAAGTGTGTTTCTGAGGCATTTGGACAGTTGGGAAGTGGAGGCTCTCCCAACATTGGAGGCCTGCCTTGAACATTGCTCTGCATACTAAGAGGATTCCCTGCACCTCTGGTGCTGGGGAGAGATTTTCTGCACACAGGAGTCATTGGCACACACAGTGTTTCCCCACGGAAAGTGGTGTCAAAAAGCTCCCTTACAGGAATGCAGGGCACTGTCCCTTTGAAGCCCTCAACGCAGCAGGCTGTCATGGACTCGGCTGCAGGCCTTTGTGGCTGCAGAGACTGCAGCTCCTCTGGAGGTTATGGGTCAATTTGCACTCCTCTTTGAGTAAATGAGGCTTGTGGGGTGAGCACCTTGCAAAGAGTGGCAAGCAGCCTGCTCCTTTTGGTGAGACGCACGTGTGGTGAGAGAGGCTTGGCAGCAGAGAAGAAGCAAGAGGGGCAGCCAGGGAGGGGATTTGCATGCAGCTTGGAGGTCCCAGATGTCCTGCTTTCCCACCAGGGAATGCTGGCGATGCCCATCAGGCCCTATTCACAAGTGGGCCCCCAGCTTCTGGATCTGCCCTGTCCCAGCCACGAAAACACACACAGGCCGAACCCTGAGCCCTGCTTAGGGTGACCTTTGCGGCCCAGGTGGTTGGAATGGCACAACTGTGTTAGGGGAGAGGAGGCCCGAGGAGGCCTTCAGGGAGCTGCCACAGCATAGCAGTGCTCCAGAAAAGGCACTCTCCTTTCTGTAGGCTGCATGCGCACTCGAGCTGCTGCTTGAGGCAGAGAGAGGACAGCTAGGCGATCCATGGCCGAAGGCAATGCAGAGAGATGTTTTGGTGGGGCGGTGGCTCCATCTGCTGGCTGACAAGCGTGGAAGGAGAAGCCTCATTCCCACTGAGTTCCGGAGGAAGTTTCCAAACATTAGGCACTCTGGGTGCACAAGCTAGGGAGTGCTACTGAGGACTTCCCTCTGGCAACAGAGTGGGCACCAAGGGCATCTGGGCTGGAGGGTGCTTGGAAGCCGCAGGGGAGCCATTGGGCACCCAGTGCTCTCTGATGGAGAACACTGCAGGCCCGAGCATCCATGAACTCCTCCAAGGCTTTGGAGGGGGAAAGTTGTCCTTAGCAGAAGGCTTCCTGCCTCGTGCAGCAGGCCTTTCTGGATGGCGAAGCTGCAGCTTCCTTGCAGGCTGCTGGTCCAGGGGCATGTGTCCCCTGGTCCAGAGTGCTGTAGGAGGAGCTCCTAGCAAGGGGAGCCAAGCACCTTGTTTCCTTGGCCTAGACTGGGCTGTGCACACAGAGGCCTGCCAGCAGTGAAGACAGCGCAGGCAGCAAGGGGATGTGTCAGGCAGATAAGAGGCAGCAGGAGTCCCACTTGAAAGTGGGGTCATGACTGTTTTGACCCCAGGCTCCAACGGCAACCTGCATACATAGCCTCTGGACCTGCAGCTTCCCAGGAGTGCAAGAGACACACAGGCAACACCCTGTTGCCTTCTCGTATGAACTGTGCTCCATGGAGGTCCTGTTGCCTGGCAGTGGCCTAGGCCAGCACAGACCCTAGGGAGGCCTGGCCCAGCCTGGGATGGGCCGCGACCTAGCAGGGCAATGGGCAAGCCTGGAACTTGAGGCCAGGCTGCAGGCTCATTCCAGGTTGGGCCTGGTGCAGAGAGCCTTGAGCCAGGACCTACAGGGCGAATGCTCAGGCCAGTGGCTTCTCCCTGTAATCCATGTTCCTCACTCGGGCTGCTCTGCTTGTCAGACCCACACTCCCTAGAAGTGTGTTTCTGAGGCATTTGGACAGTTGGGAAGTGGAGGCTCTCCCAACATTGGAGGCCTGCCTTGAACATTGCTCTGCATACTAAGAGGATTCCCTGCACCTCTGGTGCTGGGGAGAGATTTTCTGCACACAGGAGTCATTGGCACACACAGTGTTTCCCCACGGAAAGTGGTGTCAAAAAGCTCCCTTACAGGAATGCAGGGCACTGTCCCTTTGAAGCCCTCAACGCAGCAGGCTGTCATGGACTCGGCTGCAGGCCTTTGTGGCTGCAGAGACTGCAGCTCCTCTGGAGGTTATGGGTCAATTTGCACTCCTCTTTGAGTAAATGAGGCTTGTGGGGTGAGCACCTTGCAAAGAGTGGCAAGCAGCCTTCTCCTTTTGGTGAGACACACGTGTGGTGAGAGAGTCTTGGCAGCAGAGAAGAAGCAAGAGGGGCAGCCAGGGAGGGGATTTGCATGCAGCTTGGAGGTCCCAGATGTCCTGCTTCCCCACCAGGGAATGCTGGCGATGCCCATCAGGCCCTATTCACAAGTGGGCCCCCAGCTTCTGGATCTGCCCTGTCCCAGCCACGAAAACACACACAGGCCGAACCCTGAGCCCTGCTTAGGGTGACCTTTGCGGCCCAGGTGGTTGGAATGGCACAACTGTGTTAGGGGAGAGGAGGCCCGAGGAGGCCTTCAGGGAGCTGCCACAGCATAGCAGTGCTCCAGAAAAGGCACTCTCCTTTCTGTAGGCTGCATGCGCACTCGAGCTGCTGCTTGAGGCAGAGAGAGGACAGCTAGGCGATCCATGGCTGAAGGCAATGCAGAGAGATGTTTTGGTGGCGCGGTGGCTCCATCTGCTGGCTGACAAGCGTGGAAGGAGAAGCCTCATTCCCACTGAGTTCCGGAGGAAGTTTCCAAACATTAGGCACTCTGGGTGCACAAGCTAGGGAGTGCTACTGAGGACTTCCCTCTGGCAACAGAGTGGGCACCAAGGGCATCTGGGCTGGAGGGTGCTTGGTAGCTGCAGGGGAGCCATTGGGCACCCAGTGCTCTCTGATGGAGAACACTGCAGGCCCGAGCATCCATGAACTCCTCCAAGGCTTTGGAGGGGGAAAGTTGTCCTTAGCAGAAGGCTTCCTGCCTCGTGCAGCAGGCCTTTCTGGATGGCGAAGCTGCAGCTTCCTTGCAGGCTGCTGGTCCAGGGGCATGTGTCCCCTGGTCCAGAGTGCTGTAGGAGGAGCTCCTAGCAAGGGGAGCCAAGCACCTTGTTTCCTTGGCCTAGACTGGGCTGTGCACACAGAGGCCTGCCAGCAGTGAAGACAGCGCAGGCAGCAAGGGGATGTGTCAGGCAGATAAGAGGCAGCAGGAGTCCCACTTGAAAGTGGGGTCATGACTGTTTTGACCCCAGGCTCCAACGGCAACCTGCATACATAGCCTCTGGACCTGCAGCTTCCCAGGAGTGCAAGAGACACACAGGCAACACCCTGTTGCCTTCTCGTATGAACTGTGCTCCATGGAGGTCCTGTTGCCTGGCAGTGGCCTAGGCCAGCACAGACCCTAGGGAGGCCTGGCCCAGCCTGGGATGGGCCGCGACCTAGCAGGGCAACGGGCAAGCCTGGAACTTGAGGCCAGGCTGCAGGCTCATTCCAGGTTGGGCCTGGTGCAGAGAGCCTTGAGCCAGGACCTACAGGGCGAATGCTCAGGCCAGTGGCTTCTCCCTGTAATCCATGTTCCTCACTCGGGCTGCTCTGCTTGTCAGACCCACACTCCCTAGAAGTGTGTTTCTGAGGCATTTGGACAGTTGGGAAGTGGAGGCTCTCCCAACATTGGAGGCCTGCCTTGAACATTGCTCTGCATACTAAGAGGATTCCCTGCACCTCTGGTGCTGGGGAGAGATTTTCTGCACACAGGAGTCATTGGCACACACAGTGTTTCCCCACGGAAAGTGGTGTCAAAAAGCTCCCTTACAGGAATGCAGGGCACTGTCCCTTTGAAGCCCTCAACGCAGCAGGCTGTCATGGACTCGGCTGCAGGCCTTTGTGGCTGCAGAGACTGCAGCTCCTCTGGGGGTTATGGGTCAATTTGCACTCCTCTTTGAGTAAATGAGGCTTGTGGGGTGAGCACCTTGCAAAGAGTGGCAAGCAGCCTGCTCCTTTTGGTGAGACGCACGTGTGGTGAGAGAGGCTTGGCAGCAGAGAAGAAGCAAGAGGGGCAGCCAGGGAGGGGATTTGCATGCAGCTTGGAGGTCCCAGATGTCCTGCTTCCCCACCAGGGAATGCTGGCGATGCCCATCAGGCCCTATTCACAAGTGGGCCCCCAGCTTCTGGATCTGCCCTGTCCCAGCCACGAAAACACACACAGGCCGAACCTTGAGCCCTGCTTAGGGTGAGCTTTGCGGCCCAAGTGGTTGGAATGGCACAACTGTGTTAGGGGAGAGGAGGCCCGAGGAGGCCTTCAGGGAGCTGCCACAGCATAGCAGTGCTCCAGAAAAGGCACTCTCCTTTCTGTAGGCTGCATGCGCACTCGAGCTGCTGCTTGAGGCAGAGAGAGGACAGCTAGGCGATCCATGGCCGAAGGCAATGCAGAGAGATGTTTTGGTGGGGCGGTGGCTCCATCTGCTGGCTGACAAGCGTGGAAGGAGAAGCCTCATTCCCACTGAGTTCCGGAGGAAGTTTCCAAACATTAGGCACTCTGGGTGCACAAGCTAGGGAGTGCTACTGAGGACTTCCCTCTGGCAACAGAGTGGGCACCAAGGGCATCTGGGCTGGAGGGTGCTTGGAAGCCGCAGGGGAGCCATTGGGCACCCAGTGCTCTCTGATGGAGAACACTGCAGGCCCGAGCATCCATGAACTCCTGCAAGGCTTTGGAGGGGGAAAGTTGTCCTTAGCAGAAGGCTTCCTGCCTCGTGCAGCAGGCCTTTCTGGATGGCGAAGCTGCAGCTTCCTTGCAGGCTGCTGGTCCAGGGGCATGTGTCCCCTGGTCCAGAGTGCTGTAGGAGGAGCTCCTAGCAAGGGGAGCCAAGCACCTTGTTTCCTTGGCCTAGACTGGGCTGTGCACACAGAGGCCTGCCAGCAGTGAAGACAGCGCAGGCAGCAAGGGGATGTGTCAGGCAGATAAGAGGCAGCAGGAGTCCCACTTGAAAGTGGGGTCATGACTGTTTTGACCCCAGGCTCCAACGGCAACCTGCATACATAGCCTCTGGACCTGCAGCTTCCCAGGAGTGCAAGAGACACACAGGCAACACCCTGTTGCCTTCTCGTATGAACTGTGCTCCATGGAGGTCCTGTTGCCTGGCAGTGGCCTAGGCCAGCACAGACCCTAGGGAGGCCTGGCCCAGCCTGGGATGGGCCGCGACCTAGCAGGGCAATGGGCAAGCCTGGAACTTGAGGCCAGGCTGCAGGCTCATTCCAGGTTGGGCCTGGTGCAGAGAGCCTTGAGCCAGGACCTACAGGGCGAATGCTCAGGCCAGTGGCTTCTCCCTGTAATCCATGTTCCTCACTCGGGCTGCTCTGCTTGTCAGACCCACACTCCCTAGAAGTGTGTTTCTGAGGCATTTGGACAGTTGGGAAGTGGAGGCTCTCGCAACATTGGAGGCCTGCCTTGAACATTGCTCTGCATACTAAGAGGATTCCCTGCACCTCTGGTGCTGGGGAGAGATTTTCTGCACACAGGAGTCATTGGCACACACAGTGTTTCCCCACGGAAAGTGGTGTCAAAAAGCTCCCTTACAGGAATGCAGGGCACTGTCCCTTTGAAGCCCTCAACGCAGCAGGCTGTCATGGACTCGGCTGCAGGCCTTTGTGGCTGCAGAGACTGCAGCTCCTCTGGAGGTTATGGGTCAATTTGCACTCCTCTTTGAGTAAATGAGGCTTGTGGGGTGAGCACCTTGCAAAGAGTGGCAAGCAGCCTGCTCCTTTTGGTGAGACGCACGTGTGGTGAGAGAGGCTTGGCAGCAGAGAAGAAGCAAGAGGGGCAGCCAGGGAGGGGATTTGCATGCAGCTTGGAGGTCCCAGATGTCCTGCTTCCCCACCAGGGAATGCTGGCGATGCCCATCAGGCCCTATTCACAAGTGGGCCCCCAGCTTCTGGATCTGCCCTGTCCCAGCCACGAAAACACACACAGGCCGAACCCTGAGCCCTGCTTAGGGTGACCTTTGCGGCCCAGGTGGTTGGAATGGCACCACTGTGTTAGGGGAGAGGAGGCCCGAGGAGGCCTTCAGGGAGCTGCCACAGCATAGCAGTGCTCCAGAAAAGGCACTCTCCTTTCTGTAGGCTGCATGCGCACTCGAGCTGCTGCTTGAGGCAGAGAGAGGACAGCTAGGCGATCCATGGCTGAAGGCAATGCAGAGAGATGTTTTGGTGGGGCGGTGGCTCCATCTGCTGGCTGACAAGCGTGGAAGGAGAAGCCTCATTCCCACTGAGTTCCGGAGGAAGTTTCCAAACATTAGGCACTCTGGGTGCACAAGCTAGGGAGTGCTACTGAGGACTTCCCTCTGGCAACAGAGTGGGCACCAAGGGCATCTGGGCTGGAGGGTGCTTGGAAGCCGCAGGGGAGCCATTGGGCACCCAGTGCTCTCTGATGGAGAACACTGCAGGCCCGAGCATCCATGAACTCCTCCAAGGCTTTGGAGGGGGAAAGTTGTCCTTAGCAGAAGGCTTCCTGCCTCGTGCAGCAGGCCTTTCTGGATGGCGAAGCTGCAGCTTCCTTGCAGGCTGCTGGTCCAGGGGCATGTGTCCCCTGGTCCAGAGTGCTGTAGGAGGAGCTCCTAGCAAGGGGAGCCAAGCACCTTGTTTCCTTGGCCTAGACTGGGCTGTGCACACAGAGGCCTGCCAGCAGTGAAGACAGCGCAGGCAGCAAGGGGATGTGTCAGGCAGATAAGAGGCAGCAGGAGTCCCACTTGAAAGTGGGGTCATGACTGTTTTGACCCCAGGCTCCAACGGCAACCTGCATACATAGCCTCTGGACCTGCAGCTTCCCAGGAGTGCAAGAGACACACAGGCAACACCCTGTTGCCTTCTCGTATGAACTGTGCTCCATGGAGGTCCTGTTGCCTGGCAGTGGCCTAGGCCAGCACAGACCCTAGGGAGGCCTGGCCCAGCCTGGGATGGGCCGCGACCTAGCAGGGCAATGGGCAAGCCTGGAACTTGAGGCCAGGCTGCAGGCTCATTCCAGGTTGGGCCTGGTGCAGAGAGCCTTGAGCCAGGACCTACAGGGCGAATGCTCAGGCCAGTGGCTTCTCCCTGTAATCCATGTTCCTCACTCGGGCTGCTCTGCTTGTCAGACCCACACTCCCTAGAAGTGTGTTTCTGAGGCATTTGGACAGTTGGGAAGTGGAGGCTCTCCCAACATTGGAGGCCTGCCTTGAACATTGCTCTGCATACTAAGAGGATTCCCTGCACCTCTGGTGCTGGGGAGAGATTTTCTGCACACAGGAGTCATTGGCACACACAGTGTTTCCCCACGGAAAGTGGTGTCAAAAAGCTCCCTTACAGGAATGCAGGGCACTGTCCCTTTGAAGCCCTCAACGCAGCAGGCTGTCATGGACTCGGCTGCAGGCCTTTGTGGCTGCAGAGACTGCAGCTCCTCTGGAGGTTATGGGTCAATTTGCACTCCTCTTTGAGTAAATGAGGCTTGTGGGGTGAGCACCTTGCAAAGAGTGGCAAGCAGCCTGCTCCTTTTGGTGAGACGCACGTGTGGTGAGAGAGGCTTGGCAGCAGAGAAGAAGCAAGAGGGGCAGCCAGGGAGGGGATTTGCATGCAGCTTGGAGGTCGCAGATGTCTTGCTTCCCCACCAGGGAATGCTGGCGATGCCCATCAGGCCCTATTCACAAGTGGGCCCCCAGCTTCTGGATCTGCCCTGTCCCAGCCACGAAAACACACACAGGCCGAACCCTGAGCCCTGCTTAGGGTGACCTTTGCAGCCCAGGTGGTTGGAATGGCACAACTGTGTTAGGGGAGAGGAGGCCCGAGGAGGCCTTCAGGGAGCTGCCACAGCATAGCAGTGCTCCAGAAAAGGCACTCTCCTTTCTGTAGGCTGCATGCGCACTCGAGCTGCTGCTTGAGGCAGAGAGAGGACAGCTAGGCGATCCATGGCTGAAGGCAATGCAGAGAGATGTTTTGGTGGGGCGGTGGCTCCATCTGCTGGCTGACAAGCGTGGAAGGAGAAGCCTCATTCCCACTGAGTTCCGGAGGAAGTTTCCAAACATTAGGCACTCTGGGTGCACAAGCTAGGGAGTGCTACTGAGGACTTCCCTCTGGCAACAGAGTGGGCACCAAGGGCATCTGGGCTGGAGGGTGCTTGGAAGCCGCAGGGGAGCCATTGGGCACCCAGTGCTCTCTGATGGAGAACACTGCAGGCCCGAGCATCCATGAACTCCTCCAAGGCTTTGGAGGGGGAAAGTTGTCCTTAGCAGAAGGCTTCCTGCCTCGTGCAGCAGGCCTTTCTGGATGGCGAAGCTGCAGCTTCCTTGCAGGCTGCTGGTCCAGGGGCATGTGTCCCCTGGTCCAGAGTGCTGTAGGAGGAGCTCCTAGCAAGGGGAGCCAAGCACCTTGTTTCCTTGGCCTAGACTGGGCTGTGCACACAGAGGCCTGCCAGCAGTGAAGACAGCGCAGGCAGCAAGGGGATGTGTCAGGCAGATAAGAGGCAGCAGGAGTCCCACTTGAAAGTGGGGTCATGACTGTTTTGACCCCAGGCTCCAACGGCAACCTGCATACATAGCCTCTGGACCTGCAGCTTCCCAGGAGTGCAAGAGACACACAGGCAACACCCTGTTGCCTTCTCGTATGAACTGTGCTCCATGGAGGTCCTGTTGCCTGGCAGTGGCCTAGGCCAGCACAGACCCTAGGGAGGCCTGGCCCAGCCTGGGATGGGCCGCGACCTAGCAGGGCAATGGGCAAGCCTGGAACTTGAGGCCAGGCTGCAGGCTCATTCCAGGTTGGGCCTGGTGCAGAGAGCCTTGAGCCAGGACCTACAGGGCGAATGCTCAGGCCAGTGGCTTCTCCCTGTAATCCATGTTCCTCACTCGGGCTGCTCTGCTTGTCAGACCCACACTCCCTAGAAGTGTGTTTCTGAGGCATTTGGACAGTTGGGAAGTGGAGGCTCTCCCAACATTGGAGGCCTGCCTTGAACATTGCTCTGCATACTAAGAGGATTCCCTGCACCTCTGGTGCTGGGGAGAGATTTTCTGCACACAGGAGTCATTGGCACACACAGTGTTTCCCCACGGAAAGTGGTGTCAAAAAGCTCCCTTACAGGAATGCAGGGCACTGTCCCTTTGAAGCCCTCAACGCAGCAGGCTGTCATGGACTCGGCTGCAGGCCTTTGTGGCTGCAGAGACTGCAGCTCCTCTGGAGGTTATGGGTCAATTTGCACTCCTCTTTGAGTAAATGAGGCTTGTGGGGTGAGCACCTTGCAAAGAGTGGCAAGCAGCCTGCTCCTTTTGGTGAGACGCACGTGTGGTGAGAGAGGCTTGGCAGCAGAGAAGAAGCAAGAGGGGCAGCCAGGGAGGGGATTTGCATGCAGCTTGGAGGTCGCAGATGTCCTGCTTCCCCACCAGGGAATGCTGGCGATGCCCATCAGGCCCTATTCACAAGTGGGCCCCCAGCTTCTGGATCTGCCCTGTCCCAGCCACGAAAACACACACAGGCCGAACCCTGAGCCCTGCTGAGGGTGACCTTTGCGGCCCAGGTGGTTGGAATGGCACAACTGTGTTAGGGGAGAGGAGGCCCGAGGAGGCCTTCAGGGAGCTGCCACAGCATAGCAGTGCTCCAGAAAAGGCACTCTCCTTTCTGTAGGCTGCATGCGCACTCGAGCTGCTGCTTGAGGCAGAGAGAGGACAGCTAGGCGATCCATGGCTGAAGGCAATGCAGAGAGATGTTTTGGTGGGGCGGTGGCTCCATCTGCTGGCTGACAAGCGTGGAAGGAGAAGCCTCATTCCCACTGAGTTCCGGAGGAAGTTTCCAAACATTAGGCACTCTGGGTGCACAAGCTAGGGAGTGCTACTGAGGACTTCCCTCTGGCAACAGAGTGGGCACCAAGGGCATCTGGGCTGGAGGGTGCTTGGAAGCCGCAGGGGAGCCATTGGGCACCCAGTGCTCTCTGATGGAGAACACTGCAGGCCCGAGCATCCATGAACTCCTCCAAGGCTTTGGAGGGGGAAAGTTGTCCTTAGCAGAAGGCTTCCTGCCTCGTGCAGCAGGCCTTTCTGGATGGCGAAGCTGCAGCTTCCTTGCAGGCTGCTGGTCCAGGGGCATGTGTCCCCTGGTCCAGAGTGCTGTAGGAGGAGCTCCTAGCAAGGGGAGCCAAGCACCTTGTTTCCTTGGCCTAGACTGGGCTGTGCACACAGAGGCCTGCCAGCAGTGAAGACAGCGCAGGCAGCAAGGGGATGTGTCAGGCAGATAAGAGGCAGCAGGAGTCCCACTTGAAAGTGGGGTCATGACTGTTTTGACCCCAGGCTCCAACGGCAACCTGCATACATAGCCTCTGGACCTGCAGCTTCCCAGGAGTGCAAGAGACACACAGGCAACACCCTGTTGCCTTCTCGTATGAACTGTGCTCCATGGAGGTCCTGTTGCCTGGCAGTGGCCTAGGCCAGCACAGACCCTAGGGAGGCCTGGCCCAGCCTGGGATGGGCCGCGACCTAGCAGGGCAATGGGCAAGCCTGGAACTTGAGGCCAGGCTGCAGGCTCATTCCAGGTTGGGCCTGGTGCAGAGAGCCTTGAGCCAGGACCTACAGGGCGAATGCTCAGGCCAGTGGCTTCTCCCTGTAATCCATGTTCCTCACTCGGGCTGCTCTGCTTGTCAGACCCACACTCCCTAGAAGTGTGTTTCTGAGGCATTTGGACAGTTGGGAAGTGGAGGCTCTCCCAACATTGGAGGCCTGCCTTGAACATTGCTCTGCATACTAAGAGGATTCCCTGCACCTCTGGTGCTGGGGAGAGATTTTCTGCACACAGGAGTCATTGGCACACACAGTGTTTCCCCACGGAAAGTGGTGTCAAAAAGCTCCCTTACAGGAATGCAGGGCACTGTCCCTTTGAAGCCCTCAACGCAGCAGGCTGTCATGGACTCGGCTGCAGGCCTTTGTGGCTGCAGAGACTGCAGCTCCTCTGGAGGTTATGGGTCAATTTGCACTCCTCTTTGAGTAAATGAGGCTTGTGGGGTGAGCACCTTGCAAAGAGTGGCAAGCAGCCTGCTCCTTTTGGTGAGACGCACGTGTGGTGAGAGAGGCTTGGCAGCAGAGAAGAAGCAAGAGGGGCAGCCAGGGAGGGGATTTGCATGCAGCTTGGAGGTCGCAGATGTCCTGCTTCCCCACCAGGGAATGCTGGCGATGCCCATCAGGCCCTATTCACAAGTGGGCCCCCAGCTTCTGGATCTGCCCTGTCCCAGCCACGAAAACACACACAGGCCGAACCCTGAGCCCTGCTGAGGGTGACCTTTGCGGCCCAGGTGGTTGGAATGGCACAACTGTGTTAGGGGAGAGGAGGCCCGAGGAGGCCTTCAGGGAGCTGCCACAGCATAGCAGTGCTCCAGAAAAGGCACTCTCCTTTCTGTAGGCTGCATGCGCACTCGAGCTGCTGCTTGAGGCAGAGAGAGGACAGCTAGGCGATCCATGGCTGAAGGCAATGCAGAGAGATGTTTTGGTGGGGCGGTGGCTCCATCTGCTGGCTGACAAGCGTGGAAGGAGAAGCCTCATTCCCACTGAGTTCCGGAGGAAGTTTCCAAACATTAGGCACTCTGGGTGCACAAGCTAGGGAGTGCTACTGAGGACTTCCCTCTGGCAACAGAGTGGGCACCAAGGGCATCTGGGCTGGAGGGTGCTTGGAAGCCGCAGGGGAGCCATTGGGCACCCAGTGCTCTCTGATGGAGAACACTGCAGGCCCGAGCATCCATGAACTCCTCCAAGGCTTTGGAGGGGGAAAGTTGTCCTTAGCAGAAGGCTTCCTGCCTCGTGCAGCAGGCCTTTCTGGATGGCGACGCTGCAGCTTCCTTGCAGGCTGCTGGTCCAGGGGCATGTGTCCCCTGGTCCAGAGTGCTGTAGGAGGAGCTCCTAGCAAGGGGAGCCAAGCACCTTGTTTCCTTGGCCTAGACTGGGCTGTGCACACAGAGGCCTGCCAGCAGTGAAGACAGCGCAGGCAGCAAGGGGATGTGTCAGGCAGATAAGAGGCAGCAGGAGTCCCACTTGAAAGTGGGGTCATGACTGTTTTGACCCCAGGCTCCAACGGCAACCTGCATACATAGCCTCTGGACCTGCAGCTTCCCAGGAGTGCAAGAGACACACAGGCAACACCCTGTTGCCTTCTCGTATGAACTGTGCTCCATGGAGGTCCTGTTGCCTGGCAGTGGCCTAGGCCAGCACAGACCCTAGGGAGGCCTGGCCCAGCCTGGGATGGGCCGCGACCTAGCAGGGCAATGGGCAAGCCTGGAACTTGAGGCCAGGCTGCAGGCTCATTCCAGGTTGGGCCTGGTGCAGAGAGCCTTGAGCCAGGACCTACAGGGCGAATGCTCAGGCCAGTGGCTTCTCCCTGTAATCCATGTTCCTCACTCGGGCTGCTCTGCTTGTCAGACCCACACTCCCTAGAAGTGTGTTTCTGAGGCATTTGGACAGTTGGGAAGTGGAGGCTCTCCCAACATTGGAGGCCTGCCTTGAACATTGCTCTGCATACTAAGAGGATTCCCTGCACCTCTGGTGCTGGGGAGAGATTTTCTGCACACAGGAGTCATTGGCACACACAGTGTTTCCCCACGGAAAGTGGTGTCAAAAAGCTCCCTTACAGGAATGCAGGGCACTGTCCCTTTGAAGCCCTCAACGCAGCAGGCTGTCATGGACTCGGCTGCAGGCCTTTGTGGCTGCAGAGACTGCAGCTCCTCTGGAGGTTATGGGTCAATTTGCACTCCTCTTTGAGTAAATGAGGCTTGTGGGGTGAGCACCTTGCAAAGAGTGGCAAGCAGCCTGCTCCTTTTGGTGAGACGCACGTGTGGTGAGAGAGGCTTGGCAGCAGAGAAGAAGCAAGAGGGGCAGCCAGGGAGGGGATTTGCATGCAGCTTGGAGGTCGCAGATGTCCTGCTTCCCCACCAGGGAATGCTGGCGATGCCCATCAGGCCCTATTCACAAGTGGGCCCCCAGCTTCTGGATCTGCCCTGTCCCAGCCACGAAAACACACACAGGCCGAACCCTGAGCCCTGCTTAGGGTGACCTTTGCGGCCCAGGTGGTTGGAATGGCACAACTGTGTTAGGGGAGAGGAGGCCCGAGGAGGCCTTCAGGGAGCTGCCACAGCATAGCAGTGCTCCAGAAAAGGCACTCTCCTTTCTGTAGGCTGCATGCGCACTCGAGCTGCTGCTTGAGGCAGAGAGAGGACAGCTAGGCGATCCATGGCTGAAGGCAATGCAGAGAGATGTTTTGGTGGGGCGGTGGCTCCATCTGCTGGCTGACAAGCGTGGAAGGAGAAGCCTCATTCCCACTGAGTTCCGGAGGAAGTTTCCAAACATTAGGCACTCTGGGTGCACAAGCTAGGGAGTGCTACTGAGGACTTCCCTCTGGCAACAGAGTGGGCACCAAGGGCATCTGGGCTGGAGGGTGCTTGGAAGCCGCAGGGGAGCCATTGGGCACCCAGTGCTCTCTGATGGAGAACACTGCAGGCCCGAGCATCCATGAACTCCTCCAAGGCTTTGGAGGGGGAAAGTTGTCCTTAGCAGAAGGCTTCCTGCCTCGTGCAGCAGGCCTTTCTGGATGGCGAAGCTGCAGCTTCCTTGCAGGCTGCTGGTCCAGGGGCATGTGTCCCCTGGTCCAGAGTGCTGTAGGAGGAGCTCCTAGCAAGGGGAGCCAAGCACCTTGTTTCCTTGGCCTAGACTGGGCTGTGCACACAGAGGCCTGCCAGCAGTGAAGACAGCGCAGGCAGCAAGGGGATGTGTCAGGCAGATAAGAGGCAGCAGGAGTCCCACTTGAAAGTGGGGTCATGACTGTTTTGACCCCAGGCTCCAACGGCAACCTGCATACATAGCCTCTGGACCTGCAGCTTCCCAGGAGTGCAAGAGACACACAGGCAACACCCTGTTGCCTTCTCGTATGAACTGTGCTCCATGGAGGTCCTGTTGCCTGGCAGTGGCCTAGGCCAGCACAGACCCTAGGGAGGCCTGGCCCAGCCTGGGATGGGCCGCGACCTAGCAGGGCAATGGGCAAGCCTGGAAATTGAGGCCAGGCTGCAGGCTCATTCCAGGTTGGGCCTGGTGCAGAGAGCCTTGAGCCAGGACCTACAGGGCGAATGCTCAGGCCAGTGGCTTCTCCCTGTAATCCATGTTCCTCACTCGGGCTGCTCTGCTTGTCAGACCCACACTCCCTAGAAGTGTGTTTCTGAGGCATTTGGACAGTTGGGAAGTGGAGGCTCTCCCAACATTGGAGGCCTGCCTTGAACATTGCTCTGCATACTAAGAGGATTCCCTGCACCTCTGGTGCTGGGGAGAGATTTTCTGCACACAGGAGTCATTGGCACACACAGTGTTTCCCCACGGAAAGTGGTGTCAAAAAGCTCCCTTACAGGAATGCAGGGCACTGTCCCTTTGAAGCCCTCAATGCAGCAGGCTGTCATGGACTCGGCTGCAGGCCTTTGTGGCTGCAGAGACTGCAGCTCCTCTGGAGGTTATGGGTCAATTTGCACTCCTCTTTGAGTAAATGAGGCTTGTGGGGTGAGCACCTTGCAAAGAGTGGCAAGCAGCCTGCTCCTTTTGGTGAGACGCACGTGTGGTGAGAGAGGCTTGGCAGCAGAGAAGAAGCAAGAGGGGCAGCCAGGGAGGGGATTTGCATGCAGCTTGGAGGTCCCAGATGTCCTGCTTCCCCACCAGGGAATGCTGGCGATGCCCATCAGGCCCTATTCACAAGTGGGCCCCCAGCTTCTGGATCTGCCCTGTCCCAGCCACGAAAACACACACAGGCCGAACCCTGAGCCCTGCTTAGGGTGACCTTTGCGGCCCAGGTGGTTGGAATGGCACAACTGTGTTAGGGGAGAGGAGGCCCGAGGAGGCCTTCAGGGAGCTGCCACAGCATAGCAGTGCTCCAGAAAAGGCACTCTCCTTTCTGTAGGCTGCATGCGCACTCGAGCTGCTGCTTGAGGCAGAGAGAGGACAGCTAGGCGATCCATGGCTGAAGGCAATGCAGAGAGATGTTTTGGTGGGGCGGTGGCTCCATCTGCTGGCTGACAAGCGTGGAAGGAGAAGCCTCATTCCCACTGAGTTCCGGAGGAAGTTTCCAAACATTAGGCACTCTGGGTGCACAAGCTAGGGAGTGCTACTGAGGACTTCCCTCTGGCAACAGAGTGGGCACCAAGGGCATCTGGGCTGGAGGGTGCTTGGAAGCCGCAGGGGAGCCATTGGGCACCCAGTGCTCTCTGATGGAGAACACTGCAGGCCCGAGCATCCATGAACTCCTCCAAGGCTTTGGAGGGGGAAAGTTGTCCTTAGCAGAAGGCTTCCTGCCTCGTGCAGCAGGCCTTTCTGGATGGCGAAGCTGCAGCTTCCTTGCAGGCTGCTGGTCCAGGGGCATGTGTCCCCTGGTCCCGAGTGCTGTAGGAGGAGCTCCTAGCAAGGGGAGCCAAGCACCTTGTTTCCTTGGCCTAGACTGGGCTGTGCACACAGAGGCCTGCCAGCAGTGAAGACAGCGCAGGCAGCAAGGGGATGTGTCAGGCAGATAAGAGGCAGCAGGAGTCCCACTTGAAAGTGGGGTCATGACTGTTTTGACCCCAGGCTCCAACGGCAACCTGCATACATAGCCTCTGGACCTGCAGCTTCCCAGGAGTGCAAGAGACACACAGGCAACACCCTGTTGCCTTCTCGTATGAACTGTGCTCCATGGAGGTCCTGTTGCCTGGCAGTGGCCTAGGCCAGCACAGACCCTAGGGAGGCCTGGCCCAGCCTGGGATGGGCCGTGACCTAGCAGGGCAACGGGCAAGCCTGGAACTTGAGGCCAGGCTGCAGGCTCATTCCAGGTTGGGCCTGGTGCAGAGAGCCTTGAGCCAGGACCTACAGGGCGAATGCTCAGGCCAGTGGCTTCTCCCTGTAATCCATGTTCCTCACTCGGGCTGCTCTGCTTGTCAGACCCACACTCCCTAGAAGTGTGTTTCTGAGGCATTTGGACAGTTGGGAAGTGGAGGCTCTCCCAACATTGGAGGCCTGCCTTGAACATTGCTCTGCATACTAAGAGGATTCCCTGCACCTCTGGTGCTGGGGAGAGATTTTCTGCACACAGGAGTCATTGGCACACACAGTGTTTCCCCACGGAAAGTGGTGTCAAAAAGCTCCCTTACAGGAATGCAGGGCACTGTCCCTTTGAAGCCCTCAACGCAGCAGGCTGTCATGGACTCGGCTGCAGGCCTTTGTGGCTGCAGAGACTGCAGCTCCTCTGGAGGTTATGGGTCAATTTGCACTCCTCTTTGAGTAAATGAGGCTTGTGGGGTGAGCACCTTGCAAAGAGTGGCAAGCAGCCTGCTCCTTTTGGTGAGACGCACGTGTGGTGAGAGAGGCTTGGCAGCAGAGAAGAAGCAAGAGGGGCAGCCAGGGAGGGGATTTGCATGCAGCTTGGAGGTCCCAGATGTCCTGCTTCCCCACCAGGGAATGCTGGCGATGCCCATCAGGCCCTATTCACAAGTGGGCCCCCAGCTTCTGGATCTGCCCTGTCCGAGCCACGAAAACACACACAGGCCGAACCCTGAGCCCTGCTTAGGGTGACCTTTGCGGCCCAGGTGGTTGGAATGGCACAACTGTGTTAGGGGAGAGGAGGCCCGAGGAGGCCTTCAGGGAGCTGCCACAGCATAGCAGTGCTCCAGAAAAGGCACTCTCCTTTCTGTAGGCTGCATGCGCACTCGAGCTGCTGCTTGAGGCAGAGAGAGGACAGCTAGGCGATCCATGGCTGAAGGCAATGCAGAGAGATGTTTTGGTGGGGCGGTGGCTCCATCTGCTGGCTGACAAGCGTGGAAGGAGAAGCCTCATTCCCACTGAGTTCCGGAGGAAGTTTCCAAACATTAGGCACTCTGGGTGCACAAGCTAGGGAGTGCTACTGAGGACTTCCCTCTGGCAACAGAGTGGGCACCAAGGGCATCTGGGCTGGAGGGTGCTTGGAAGCCGCAGGGGAGCCATTGGGCACCCAGTGCTCTCTGATGGAGAACACTGCAGGCCCAAGCATCCATGAACTTCCTCCAAGGCTTTGGAGGGGGAAAGTTGTCCTTAGCAGAAGGCTTCCTGCCTCGTGCAGCAGGCCTTTCTGGATGGCGAAGCTGCAGCTTCCTTGCAGGCTGCTGGTCCAGGGGCATGTGTCCCTGGTCCAGAGTGCTGTAGGAGGAGCTCCTAGCAAGGGGAGCCAAGCACCTTGTTTCCTTGGCCTAGACTGGGCTGTGCACACAGAGGCCTGCCAGCAGTGAAGACAGCGCAGGCAGCAAGGGGATGTGTCAGGCAGATAAGAGGCAGCAGGAGTCCCACTTGAAAGTGGGGTCATGACTGTTTTGACCCCAGGCTCCAACGGCAACCTGCATACATAGCCTCTGGACCTGCAGCTTCCCAGGAGTGCAAGAGACACACAGGCAACACCCTGTTGCCTTCTCGTATGAACTGTGCTCCATGGAGGTCCTGTTGCCTGGCAGTGGCCTAGGCCAGCACAGACCCTAGGGAGGCCTGGCCCAGCCTGGGATGGGCCGCGACCTAGCAGGGCAATGGGCAAGCCTGGAACTTGAGGCCAGGCTGCAGGCTCATTCCAGGTTGGGCCTGGTGCAGAGAGCCTTGAGCCAGGACCTACAGGGCGAATGCTCAGGCCAGTGGCTTCTCCCTGTAATCCATGTTCCTCACTCGGGCTGCTCTGCTTGTCAGACCCACACTCCCTAGAAGTGTGTTTCTGAGGCATTTGGACAGTTGGGAAGTGGAGGCTCTCCCAACATTGGAGGCCTGCCTTGAACATTGCTCTGCATACTAAGAGGATTCCCTGCACCTCTGGTGCTGGGGAGAGATTTTCTGCACACAGGAGTCATTGGCACACACAGTGTTTCCCCACGGAAAGTGGTGTCAAAAAGCTCCCTTACAGGAATGCAGGGCACTGTCCCTTTGAAGCCCTCAACGCAGCAGGCTGTCATGGACTCGGCTGCAGGCCTTTGTGGCTGCAGAGACTGCAGCTCCTCTGGAGGTTATGGGTCAATTTGCACTCCTCTTTGAGTAAATGAGGCTTGTGGGGTGAGCACCTTGCAAAGAGTGGCAAGCAGCCTGCTCCTTTTGGTGAGACGCACGTGTGGTGAGAGAGGCTTGGCAGCAGAGAAGAAGCAAGAGGGGCAGCCAGGGAGGGGATTTGCATGCAGCTTGGAGGTCCCAGATGTCCTGCTTCCCCACCAGGGAATGCTGGCGATGCCCATCAGGCCCTATTCACAAGTGGGCCCCCAGCTTCTGGATCTGCCCTGTCCCAGCCACGAAAACACACACAGGCCGAACCCTGAGCCCTGCTGAGGGTGACCTTTGCGGCCCAGGTGGTTGGAATGGCACAACTGTGTTAGGGGAGAGGAGGCCCGAGGAGGCCTTCAGGGAGCTGCCACAGCATAGCAGTGCTCCAGAAAAGGCACTCTCCTTTCTGTAGGCTGCATGCGCACTCGAGCTGCTGCTTGAGGCAGAGAGAGGACAGCTAGGCGATCCATGGCTGAAGGCAATGCAGAGAGATGTTTTGGTGGGGCGGTTGGCTCCATCTGCTGGCTGACAAGCGTGGAAGGAGAAGCCTCATTCCCACTGAGTTCCGGAGGAAGTTTCCAAACATTAGGCACTCTGGGTGCACAAGCTAGGGAGTGCTACTGAGGACTTCCCTCTGGCAACAGAGTGGGCACCAAGGGCATCTGGGCTGGAGGGTGCTTGGAAGCCGCAGGGGAGCCATTGGGCACCCAGTGCTCTCTGATGGAGAACACTGCAGGCCCGAGCATCCATGAACTCCTCCAAGGCTTTGGAGGGGGAAAGTTGTCCTTAGCAGAAGGCTTCCTGCCTCGTGCAGCAGGCCTTTCTGGATGGCGAAGCTGCAGCTTCCTTGCAGGCTGCTGGTCCAGGGGCATGTGTCCCCTGGTCCAGAGTGCTGTAGGAGGAGCTCCTAGCAAGGGGAGCCAAGCACCTTGTTTCCTTGGCCTAGACTGGGCTGTGCACACAGAGGCCTGCCAGCAGTGAAGACAGCGCAGGCAGCAAGGGGATGTGTCAGGCAGATAAGAGGCAGCAGGAGTCCCACTTGAAAGTGGGGTCATGACTGTTTTGACCCCAGGCTCCAACGGCAACCTGCATACATAGCCTCTGGACCTGCAGCTTCCCAGGAGTGCAAGAGACACACAGGCAACACCCTGTTGCCTTCTCGTATGAACTGTGCTCCATGGAGGTCCTGTTGCCTGGCAGTGGCCTAGGCCAGCACAGACCCTAGGGAGGCCTGGCCCAGCCTGGATGGGCCGCGACCTAGCAGGGCAATGGGCAAGCCTGGAACTTGAGGCCAGGCTGCAGGCTCATTCCAGGTTGGGCCTGGTGCAGAGAGCCTTGAGCCAGGACCTACAGGGCGAATGCTCAGGCCAGTGCTTCTCCCTGTAATCCATGTTCCTCACTCGGGCTGCTCTGCTTGTCAGACCCACACTCCCTAGAAGTGTGTTTCTGAGGCATTTGGACAGTTGGGAAGTGGAGGCTCTCCCAACATTGGAGGCCTGCCTTGAACATTGCTCTGCATACTAAGAGGATTCCCTGCACCTCTGGTGCTGGGGAGAGATTTTCTGCACACAGGAGTCATTGGCACACACAGTGTTTCCCCACGGAAAGTGGTGTCAAAAAGCTCCCTTACAGGAATGCAGGGCACTGTCCCTTTGAAGCCCTCAACGCAGCAGGCTGTCATGGACTCGGCTGCAGGCCTTTGTGGCTGCAGAGACTGCAGCTCCTCTGGAGGTTATGGGTCAATTTGCACTCCTCTTTGAGTAAATGAGGCTTGTGGGGTGAGCACCTTGCAAAGAGTGGCAAGCAGCCTGCTCCTTTTGGTGAGACGCACGTGTGGTGAGAGAGGCTTGGCAGCAGAGAAGAAGCAAGAGGGGCAGCCAGGGAGGGGATTTGCATGCAGCTTGGAGGTCCCAGATGTCCTGCTTCCCCACCAGGGAATGCTGGCGATGCCCATCAGGCCCTATTCACAAGTGGGCCCCCAGCTTCTGGATCTGCCCTGTCCCAGCCACGAAAACACACACAGGCCGAACCCTGAGCCCTGCTGAGGGTGACCTTTGCGGCCCAGGTGGTTGGAATGGCACAACTGTGTTAGGGGAGAGGAGGCCCGAGGAGGCCTTCAGGGAGCTGCCACAGCATAGCAGTGCTCCAGAAAAGGCACTCTCCTTTCTGTAGGCTGCATGCGCACTCGAGCTGCTGCTTGAGGCAGAGAGAGGACAGCTAGGCGATCCATGGCTGAAGGCAATGCAGAGAGATGTTTTGGTGGGGCGGTGGCTCCATCTGCTGGCTGACAAGCGTGGAAGGAGAAGCCTCATTCCCACTGAGTTCCGGAGGAAGTTTCCAAACATTAGGCACTCTGGGTGCACAAGCTAGGGAGTGCTACTGAGGACTTCCCTCTGGCAACAGAGTGGGCACCAAGGGCATCTGGGCTGGAGGGTGCTTGGAAGCCGCAGGGGAGCCATTGGGCACCCAGTGCTCTCTGATGGAGAACACTGCAGGCCCGAGCATCCATGAACTCCTCCAAGGCTTTGGAGGGGGAAAGTTGTCCTTAGCAGAAGGCTTCCTGCCTCGTGCAGCAGGCCTTTCTGGATGGCGAAGCTGCAGCTTCCTTGCAGGCTGCTGGTCCAGGGGCATGTGTCCCCTGGTCCAGAGTGCTGTAGGAGGAGCTCCTAGCAAGGGGAGCCAAGCACCTTGTTTCCTTGGCCTAGACTGGGCTGTGCACACAGAGGCCTGCCAGCAGTGAAGACAGCGCAGGCAGCAAGGGGATGTGTCAGGCAGATAAGAGGCAGCAGGAGTCCCACTTGAAAGTGGGGTCATGACTGTTTTGACCCCAGGCTCCAACGGCAACCTGCATACATAGCCTCTGGACCTGCAGCTTCCCAGGAGTGCAAGAGACACACAGGCAACACCCTGTTGCCTTCTCGTATGAACTGTGCTCCATGGAGGTCCTGTTGCCTGGCAGTGGCCTAGGCCAGCACAGACCCTAGGGAGGCCTGGCCCAGCCTGGGATGGGCCGCGACCTAGCAGGGCAATGGGCAAGCCTGGAACTTGAGGCCAGGCTGCAGGCTCATTCCAGGTTGGGCCTGGTGCAGAGAGCCTTGAGCCAGGACCTACAGGGCGAATGCTCAGGCCAGTGGCTTCTCCCTGTAATCCATGTTCCTCACTCGGGCTGCTCTGCTTGTCAGACCCACAGCTCCCTAGAAGTGTGTTTCTGAGGCATTTGGACAGTTGGGAAGTGGAGGCTCTCCCAACATTGGAGGCCTGCCTTGAACATTGCTCTGCATACTAAGAGGATTCCCTGCACCTCTGGTGCTGGGGAGAGATTTTCTGCACACAGGAGTCATTGGCACACACAGTGTTTCCCCACGGAAAGTGGTGTCAAAAAGCTCCCTTACAGGAATGCAGGGCACTGTCCCTTTGAAGCCCTCAACGCAGCAGGCTGTCATGGACTCGGCTGCAGGCCTTTGTGGCTGCAGAGACTGCAGCTCCTCTGGAGGTTATGGGTCAATTTGCACTCCTCTTTGAGTAAATGAGGCTTGTGGGGTGAGCACCTTGCAAAGAGTGGCAAGCAGCCTGCTCCTTTTGGTGAGACGCACGTGTGGTGAGAGAGGCTTGGCAGCAGAGAAGAAGCAAGAGGGGCAGCCAGGGAGGGGATTTGCATGCAGCTTGGAGGTCCCAGATGTCCTGCTTCCCACCAGGGAATGCTGGCGATGCCCATCAGGCCCTATTCACAAGTGGGCCCCCAGCTTCTGGATCTGCCCTGTCCCAGCCACGAAAACACACACAGGCCGAACCCTGAGCCCTGCTGAGGGTGACCTTTGCGGCCCAGGTGGTTGGAATGGCACAACTGTGTTAGGGGAGAGGAGGCCCGAGGAGGCCTTCAGGGAGCTGCCACAGCATAGCAGTGCTCCAGAAAAGGCACTCTCCTTTCTGTAGGCTGCATGCGCACTCGAGCTGCTGCTTGAGGCAGAGAGAGGACAGCTAGGCGATCCATGGCTGAAGGCAATGCAGAGAGATGTTTTGGTGGGGCGGTGGCTCCATCTGCTGGCTGACAAGCGTGGAAGGAGAAGCCTCATTCCCACTGAGTTCCGGAGGAAGTTTCCAAACATTAGGCACTCTGGGTGCACAAGCTAGGGAGTGCTACTGAGGACTTCCCTCTGGCAACAGAGTGGGCACCAAGGGCATCTGGGCTGGAGGGTGCTTGGAAGCCGCAGGGGAGCCATTGGGCACCCAGTGCTCTCTGATGGAGAACACTGCAGGCCCGAGCATCCATGAACTCCTCCAAGGCTTTGGAGGGGGAAAGTTGTCCTTAGCAGAAGGCTTCCTGCCTCGTGCAGCAGGCCTTTCTGGATGGCGAAGCTGCAGCTTCCTTGCAGGCTGCTGGTCCAGGGGCATGTGTCCCCTGGTCCAGAGTGCTGTAGGAGGAGCTCCTAGCAAGGGGAGCCAAGCACCTTGTTTCCTTGGCCTAGACTGGGCTGTGCACACAGAGGCCTGCCAGCAGTGAAGACAGCGCAGGCAGCAAGGGGATGTGTCAGGCAGATAAGAGGCAGCAGGAGTCCCACTTGAAAGTGGGGTCATGACTGTTTTGACCCCAGGCTCCAACAGCAACCTGCATACATAGCCTCTGGACCTGCAGCTTCCCAGGAGTGCAAGAGACACACAGGCAACACCCTGTTGCCTTCTCGTATGAACTGTGCTCCATGGAGGTCCTGTTGCCTGGCAGTGGCCTAGGCCAGCACAGACCCTAGGGAGGCCTGGCCCAGCCTGGGATGGGCCGCGACCTAGCAGGGCAATGGGCAAGCCTGGAAATTGAGGCCAGGCTGCAGGCTCATTCCAGGTTGGGCCTGGTGCAGAGAGCCTTGAGCCAGGACCTACAGGGCGAATGCTCAGGCCAGTGGCTTCTCCCTGTAATCCATGTTCCTCACTCGGGCTGCTCTGCTTGTCAGACCCACACTCCCTAGAAGTGTGTTTCTGAGGCATTTGGACAGTTGGGAAGTGGAGGCTCTCCCAACATTGGAGGCCTGCCTTGAACATTGCTCTGCATACTAAGAGGATTCCCTGCACCTCTGGTGCTGGGGAGAGATTTTCTGCACACAGGAGTCATTGGCACACACAGTGTTTCCCCACGGAAAGTGGTGTCAAAAAGCTCCCTTACAGGAATGCAGGGCACTGTCCCTTTGAAGCCCTCAACGCAGCAGGCTGTCATGGACTCGGCTGCAGGCCTTTGTGGCTGCAGAGACTGCAGCTCCTCTGGAGGTTATGGGTCAATTTGCACTCCTCTTTGAGTAAATGAGGCTTGTGGGGTGAGCACCTTGCAAAGAGTGGCAAGCAGCCTGCTCCTTTTGGTGAGACGCACGTGTGGTGAGAGAGGCTTGGCAGCAGAGAAGAAGCAAGAGGGGCAGCCAGGGAGGGGATTTGCATGCAGCTTGGAGGTCGCAGATGTCCTGCTTCCCCACCAGGGAATGCTGGCGATGCCCATCAGGCCCTATTCACAAGTGGGCCCCCAGCTTCTGGATCTGCCCTGTCCGAGCCACGAAAACACACACAGGCCGAACCCTGAGCCCTGCTTAGGGTGACCTTTGCGGCCCAGGTGGTTGGAATGGCACAACTGTGTTAGGGGAGAGGAGGCCCGAGGAGGCCTTCAGGGAGCTGCCACAGCATAGCAGTGCTCCAGAAAAGGCACTCTCCTTTCTGTAGGCTGCATGCGCACTCGAGCTGCTGCTTGAGCAGAGAGAGGACAGCTAGGCGATCCATGGCTGAAGGCAATGCAGAGAGATGTTTTGGTGGGGCGGTGGCTCCATCTGCTGGCTGACAAGCGTGGAAGGAGAAGCCTCATTCCCACTGAGTTCCGGAGGAAGTTTCCAAACATTAGGCACTCTGGGTGCACAAGCTAGGGAGTGCTACTGAGGACTTCCCTCTGGCAACAGAGTGGGCACCAAGGGCATCTGGGCTGGAGGGTGCTTGGAAGCCGCAGGGGAGCCATTGGGCACCCAGTGCTCTCTGATGGAGAACACTGCAGGCCCGAGCATCCATGAACTCCTCCAAGGCTTTGGAGGGGGAAAGTTGTCCTTAGCAGAAGGCTTCCTGCCTCGTGCAGCAGGCCTTTCTGGATGGCGAAGCTGCAGCTTCCTTGCAGGCTGCTGGTCCAGGGGCATGTGTCCCCTGGTCCAGAGTGCTGTAGGAGGAGCTCCTAGCAAGGGGAGCCAAGCACCTTGTTTCCTTGGCCTAGACTGGGCTGTGCACACAGAGGCCTGCCAGCAGTGAAGACAGCGCAGGCAGCAAGGGGATGTGTCAGGCAGATAAGAGGCAGCAGGAGTCCCACTTGAAAGTGGGGTCATGACTGTTTTGACCCCAGGCTCCAACGGCAACCTGCATACATAGCCTCTGGACCTGCAGCTTCCAGGAGTGCAAGAGACACACAGGCAACACCCTGTTGCCTTCTCGTATGAACTGTGCTCCATGGAGGTCCTGTGCCTGGCAGTGGCCTAGGCCAGCACAGACCCTAGGGAGGCCTGGCCCAGCCTGGGATGGGCCGCGACCTAGCAGGGCAATGGGCAAGCCTGGAACTTGAGGCCAGGCTGCAGGCTCATTCCAGGTTGGGCCTGGTGCAGAGAGCCTTCAGCCAGGACCTACAGGGCGAATGCTCAGGCCAGTGGCTTCTCCCTGTAATCCATGTTCCTCACTCGGGCTGCTCTGCTTGTCAGACCCACACTCCCTAGAAGTGTGTTTCTGAGGCATTTGGACAGTTGGGAAGTGGAGGCTCTCCCAACATTGGAGGCCTGCCTTGAACATTGCTCTGCATACTAAGAGGATTCCCTGCACCTCTGGTGCTGGGGAGAGATTTTCTGCACACAGGAGTCATTGGCACACACAGTGTTTCCCCACGGAAAGTGGTGTCAAAAAGCTCCCTTACAGGAATGCAGGGCACTGTCCCTTTGAAGCCCTCAACGCAGCAGGCTGTCATGGACTCGGCTGCAGGCCTTTGTGGCTGCAGAGACTGCAGCTCCTCTGGAGGTTATGGGTCAATTTGCACTCCTCTTTGAGTAAATGAGGCTTGTGGGGTGAGCACCTTGCAAAGAGTGGCAAGCAGCCTGCTCCTTTTGGTGAGACGCACGTGTGGTGAGAGAGGCTTGGCAGCAGAGAAGAAGCAAGAGGGGCAGCCAGGGAGGGGATTTGCATGCAGCTTGGAGGTCCCAGATGTCCTGCTTCCCCACCAGGGAATGCTGGCGATGCCCATCAGGCCCTATTCACAAGTGGGCCCCCAGCTTCTGGATCTGCCCTGTCCCAGCCACGAAAACACACACAGGCCGAACCCTGAGCCCTGCTTAGGGTGACCTTTGCGGCCCAGGTGGTTGGAATGGCACAACTGTGTTAGGGGAGAGGAGGCCCGAGGAGGCCTTCAGGGAGCTGCCACAGCATAGCAGTGCTCCAGAAAAGGCACTCTCCTTTCTGTAGGCTGCATGCGCACTCGAGCTGCTGCTTGAGGCAGAGAGAGGACAGCTAGGCGATCCATGGCTGAAGGCAATGCAGAGAGATGTTTTGGTGGGGCGGTGGCTCCATCTGCTGGCTGACAAGCGTGGAAGGAGAAGCCTCATTCCCACTGAGTTCCGGAGGAAGTTTCCAAACATTAGGCAC
This sequence comes from Hippopotamus amphibius kiboko, assembly GCF_030028045.1. NCBI lineage: Eukaryota > Metazoa > Chordata > Mammalia > Artiodactyla > Hippopotamidae > Hippopotamus > Hippopotamus amphibius. The sequence goes on from NW_026648314.1 coordinate 131,615, forward strand.
TCTGGGTGCACAAGCTAGGGAGTGCTACTGAGGACTTCCCTCTGGCAACAGAGTGGGCACCAAGGGCATCTGGGCTGGAGGGTGCTTGGAAGCCGCAGGGGAGCCATTGGGCACCCAGTGCTCTCTGATGGAGAACACTGCAGGCCCGAGCATCCATGAACTCCTCCAAGGCTTTGGAGGGGGAAAGTTGTCCTTAGCAGAAGGCTTCCTGCCTCGTGCAGCAGGCCTTTCTGGATGGCGAAGCTGCAGCTTCCTTGCAGGCTGCTGGTCCAGGGCATGTGTCCCCTGGTCCCGAGTGCTGTAGGAGGAGCTCCTAGCAAGGGGAGCCAAGCACCTTGTTTCCTTGGCCTAGACTGGGCTGTGCACACAGAGGCCTGCCAGCAGTGAAGACAGCGCAGGCAGCAAGGGGATGTGTCAGGCAGATAAGAGGCAGCAGGAGTCCCACTTGAAAGTGGGGTCATGACTGTTTTGACCCCAGGCTCCAACGGCAACCTGCATACATAGCCTCTGGACCTGCAGCTTCCCAGGAGTGCAAGAGACACACAGGCAACACCCTGTTGCCTTCTCGTATGAACTGTGCTCCATGGAGGTCCTGTTGCCTGGCAGTGGCCTAGGCCAGCACAGACCCTAGGGAGGCCTGGCCCAGCCTGGGATGGGCCGTGACCTAGCAGGGCAACGGGCAAGCCTGGAACTTGAGGCCAGGCTGCAGGCTCATTCCAGGTTGGGCCTGGTGCAGAGAGCCTTGAGCCAGGACCTACAGGGCGAATGCTCAGGCCAGTGGCTTCTCCCTGTAATCCATGTTCCTCACTCGGGCTGCTCTGCTTGTCAGACCCACACTCCCTAGAAGTGTGTTTCTGAGGCATTTGGACAGTTGGGAAGTGGAGGCTCTCCCAACATTGGAGGCCTGCCTTGAACATTGCTCTGCATACTAAGAGGATTCCCTGCACCTCTGGTGCTGGGGAGAGATTTTCTGCACACAGGAGTCATTGGCACACACAGTGTTTCCCACGGAAAGTGGTGTCAAAAAGCTCCCTTACAGGAATGCAGGGCACTGTCCCTTTGAAGCCCTCAACGCAGCAGGCTGTCATGGACTCGGCTGCAGGCCTTTGTGGCTGCAGAGACTGCAGCTCCTCTGGAGGTTATGGGTCAATTTGCACTCCTCTTTGAGTAAATGAGGCTTGTGGGGTGAGCACCTTGCAAAGAGTGGCAAGCAGCCTGCTCCTTTTGGTGAGACGCACGTGTGGTGAGAGAGGCTTGGCAGCAGAGAAGAAGCAAGAGGGGCAGCCAGGGAGGGGATTTGCATGCAGCTTGGAGGTCCCAGATGTCCTGCTTCCCCACCAGGGAATGCTGGCGATGCCCATCAGGCCCTATTCACAAGTGGGCCCCCAGCTTCTGGATCTGCCCTGTCCGAGCCACGAAAACACACACAGGCCGAACCCTGAGCCCTGCTTAGGGTGACCTTTGCGGCCCAGGTGGTTGGAATGGCACAACTGTGTTAGGGGAGAGGAGGCCCGAGGAGGCCTTCAGGGAGCTGCCACAGCATAGCAGTGCTCCAGAAAAGGCACTCTCCTTTCTGTAGGCTGCATGCGCACTCGAGCTGCTGCTTGAGGCAGAGAGAGGACAGCTAGGCGATCCATGGCTGAAGGCAATGCAGAGAGATGTTTTGGTGGGGCGGTGGCTCCATCTGCTGGCTGACAAGCGTGGAAGGAGAAGCCTCATTCCCACTGAGTTCCGGAGGAAGTTTCCAAACATTAGGCACTCTGGGTGCACAAGCTAGGGAGTGCTACTGAGGACTTCCCTCTGGCAACAGAGTGGGCACCAAGGGCATCTGGGCTGGAGGGTGCTTGGAAGCCGCAGGGGAGCCATTGGGCACCCAGTGCTCTCTGATGGAGAACACTGCAGGCCCAAGCATCCATGAACTCCTCCAAGGCTTTGGAGGGGGAAAGTTGTCCTTAGCAGAAGGCTTCCTGCCTCGTGCAGCAGGCCTTTCTGGATGGCGAAGCTGCAGCTTCCTTGCAGGCTGCTGGTCCAGGGGCATGTGTCCCCTGGTCCAGAGTGCTGTAGGAGGAGCTCCTAGCAAGGGGAGCCAAGCACCTTGTTTCCTTGGCCTAGACTGGGCTGTGCACACAGAGGCCTGCAGCAGTGAAGACAGCGCAGGCAGCAAGGGGATGTGTCAGGCAGATAAGAGGCAGCAGGAGTCCCACTTGAAAGTGGGGTCATGACTGTTTTGACCCCAGGCTCCAACGGCAACCTGCATACATAGCCTCTGGACCTGCAGCTTCCCAGGAGTGCAAGAGACACACAGGCAACACCCTGTTGCCTTCTCGTATGAACTGTGCTCCATGGAGGTCCTGTTGCCTGGCAGTGGCCTAGGCCAGCACAGACCCTAGGGAGGCCTGGCCCAGCCTGGGATGGGCCGCGACCTAGCAGGGCAATGGGCAAGCCTGGAACTTGAGGCCAGGCTGCAGGCTCATTCCAGGTTGGGCCTGGTGCAGAGAGCCTTGAGCCAGGACCTACAGGGCGAATGCTCAGGCCAGTGGCTTCTCCCTGTAATCCATGTTCCTCACTCGGGCTGCTCTGCTTGTCAGACCCACACTCCCTAGAAGTGTGTTTCTGAGGCATTTGGACAGTTGGGAAGTGGAGGCTCTCCCAACATTGGAGGCCTGCCTTGAACATTGCTCTGCATACTAAGAGGATTCCCTGCACCTCTGGTGCTGGGGAGAGATTTTCTGCACACAGGAGTCATTGGCACACACAGTGTTTCCCCACGGAAAGTGGTGTCAAAAAGCTCCCTTACAGGAATGCAGGGCACTGTCCCTTTGAAGCCCTCAACGCAGCAGGCTGTCATGGACTCGGCTGCAGGCCTTTGTGGCTGCAGAGACTGCAGCTCCTCTGGAGGTTATGGGTCAATTTGCACTCCTCTTTGAGTAAATGAGGCTTGTGGGGTGAGCACCTTGCAAAGAGTGGCAAGCAGCCTGCTCCTTTTGGTGAGACGCACGTGTGGTGAGAGAGGCTTGGCAGCAGAGAAGAAGCAAGAGGGGCAGCCAGGGAGGGGATTTGCATGCAGCTTGGAGGTCCCAGATGTCCTGCTTCCCCACCAGGGAATGCTGGCGATGCCCATCAGGCCCTATTCACAAGTGGGCCCCCAGCTTCTGGATCTGCCCTGTCCCAGCCACGAAAACACACACAGGCCGAACCCTGAGCCCTGCTTAGGGTGACCTTTGCGGCCCAGGTGGTTGGAATGGCACAACTGTGTTAGGGAGAGGAGGCCCGAGGAGGCCTTCAGGGAGCTGCCACAGCATAGCAGTGCTCCAGAAAAGGCACTCTCCTTTCTGTAGGCTGCATGCGCACTCGAGCTGCTGCTTGAGGCAGAGAGAGGACAGCTAGGCGATCCATGGCTGAAGGCAATGCAGAGAGATGTTTTGGTGGGGCGGTGGCTCCATCTGCTGGCTGACAAGCGTGGAAGGAGAAGCCTCATTCCACTGAGTTCCGGAGGAAGTTTCCAAACATTAGGCACTCTGGGTGCACAAGCTAGGGAGTGCTACTGAGGACTTCCCTCTGGCAACAGAGTGGGCACCAAGGGCATCTGGGCTGGAGGGTGCTTGGAAGCCGCAGGGGAGCCATTGGGCACCCAGTGCTCTCTGATGGAGAACACTGCAGGCCCGAGCATCCATGAACTCCTCCAAGGCTTTGGAGGGGGAAAGTTGTCCTTAGCAGAAGGCTTCCTGCCTCGTGCAGCAGGCCTTTCTGGATGGGCGAAGCTGCAGCTTCCTTGCAGGCTGCTGGTCCAGGGGCATGTGTCCCCTGGTCCCGAGTGCTGTAGGAGGAGCTCCTAGCAAGGGGAGCCAAGCACCTTGTTTCCTTGGCCTAGACTGGGCTGTGCACACAGAGGCCTGCCAGCAGTGAAGACAGCGCAGGCAGCAAGGGGATGTGTCAGGCAGATAAGAGGCAGCAGGAGTCCCACTTGAAAGTGGGGTCATGACTGTTTTGACCCCAGGCTCCAACGGCAACCTGCATACATAGCCTCTGGACCTGCAGCTTCCCAGGAGTGCAAGAGACACACAGGCAACACCCTGTTGCCTTCTCGTATGAACTGTGCTCCATGGAGGTCCTGTTGCCTGGCAGTGGCCTAGGCCAGCACAGACCCTAGGGAGGCCTGGCCCAGCCTGGGATGGGCCGCGACCTAGCAGGGCAACGGGCAAGCCTGGAACTTGAGGCCAGGCTGCAGGCTCATTCCAGGTTGGGCCTGGTGCAGAGAGCCTTGAGCCAGGACCTACAGGGCGAATGCTCAGGCCAGTGGCTTCTCCCTGTAATCCATGTTCCTCACTCGGGCTGCTCTGCTTGTCAGACCCACACTCCCTAGAAGTGTGTTTCTGAGGCATTTGGACAGTTGGGAAGTGGAGGCTCTCCCAACATTGGAGGCCTGCCTTGAACATTGCTCTGCATACTAAGAGGATTCCCTGCACCTCTGGTGCTGGGGAGAGATTTTCTGCAGACAGGAGTCATTGGCACACACAGTGTTTCCCCACGGAAAGTGGTGTCAAAAAGCTCCCTTACAGGAATGCAGGGCACTGTCCCTTTGAAGCCCTCAACGCAGCAGGCTGTCATGGACTCGGCTGCAGGCCTTTGTGGCTGCAGAGACTGCAGCTCCTCTGGAGGTTATGGTCAATTTGCACTCCTCTTTGAGTAAATGAGGCTTGTGGGGTGAGCACCTTGCAAAGAGTGGCAAGCAGCCTGCTCCTTTGGTGAGACGCACGTGTGGTGAGAGAGGCTTGGCAGCAGAGAAGAAGCAAGAGGGGCAGCCAGGGAGGGGATTTGCATGCAGCTTGGAGGTCGCAGATGTCCTGCTTCCCCACCAGGGAATGCTGGCGATGCCCATCAGGCCCTATTCACAAGTGGGCCCCCAGCTTCTGGATCTGCCCTGTCCCAGCCACGAAAACACACACAGGCCGAACCCTGAGCCCTGCTTAGGGTGACCTTTGCGGCCCAGGTGGTTGGAATGGCACAACTGTGTTAGGGGAGAGGAGGCCCGAGGAGGCCTTCAGGGAGCTGCCACAGCATAGCAGTGCTCCAGAAAAGGCACTCTCCTTTCTGTAGGCTGCATGCGCACTCGAGCTGCTGCTTGAGGCAGAGAGAGGACAGCTAGGCGATCCATGGCTGAAGGCAATGCAGAGAGATGTTTTGGTGGGGCGGTGGCTCCATCTGCTGGCTGACAAGCGTGGAAGGAGAAGCCTCATTCCCACTGAGTTCCGGAGGAAGTTTCCAAACATTAGGCACTCTGGGTGCACAAGCTAGGGAGTGCTACTGAGGACTTCCCTCTGGCAACAGAGTGGGCACCAAGGGCATCTGGGCTGGAGGGTGCTTGGAAGCCGCAGGGGAGCCATTGGGCACCCAGTGCTCTCTGATGGAGAACACTGCAGGCCCGAGCATCCATGAACTCCTCCAAGGCTTTGGAGGGGGAAAGTTGTCCTTAGCAGAAGGCTTCCTGCCTCGTGCAGCAGGCCTTTCTGGATGGCGAAGCTGAAGCTTCCTTGCAGGCTGCTGGTCCAGGGGCATGTGTCCCCTGGTCCAGAGTGCTGTAGGAGGAGCTCCTAGCAAGGGGAGCCAAGCACCTTGTTTCCTTGGCCTAGACTGGGCTGTGCACACAGAGGCCTGCCAGCAGTGAAGACAGCGCAGGCAGCAAGGGGATGTGTCAGGCAGATAAGAGGCAGCAGGAGTCCCACTTGAAAGTGGGGTCATGACTGTTTTGACCCCAGGCTCCAACGGCAACCTGCATACATAGCCTCTGGACCTGCAGCTTCCCAGGAGTGCAAGAGACACACATCAACACCCTGTTGCCTTCTCGTATGAACTGTGCTCCATGGAGGTCCTGTTGCCTGGCAGTGGCCTAGGCCAGCACAGACCCTAGGGAGGCCTGGCCCAGCCTGGGATGGGCCGTGACCTAGCAGGGCAACGGGCAAGCCTGGAACTTGAGGCCAGGCTGCAGGCTCATTCCAGGTTGGGCCTGGTGCAGAGAGCCTTGAGCCAGGACCTACAGGGCGAATGCTCAGGCCAGTGGCTTCTCCCTGTAATCCATGTTCCTCACTCGGGCTGCTCTGCTTGTCAGACCCACACTCCCTAGAAGTGTGTTTCTGAGGCATTTGGACAGTTGGGAAGTGGAGGCTCTCCCAACATTGGAGGCCTGCCTTGAACATTGCTCTGCATACTAAGAGGATTCCCTGCACCTCTGGTGCTGGGGAGAGATTTTCTGCACACAGGAGTCATTGGCACACACAGTGTTTCCCCACGGAAAGTGGTGTCAAAAAGCTCCCTTACAGGAATGCAGGGCACTGTCCCTTTGAAGCCCTCAACGCAGCAGGCTGTCATGGACTCGGCTGCAGGCCTTTGTGGCTGCAGAGACTGCAGCTCCTCTGGAGGTTATGGGTCAATTTGCACTCCTCTTTGAGTAAATGAGGCTTGTGGGGTGAGCACCTTGCAAAGAGTGGCAAGCAGCCTGCTCCTTTTGGTGAGACGCACGTGTGGTGAGAGAGGCTTGGCAGCAGAGAAGAAGCAAGAGGGGCAGCCAGGGAGGGGATTTGCATGCAGCTTGGAGGTCCCAGATGTCCTGCTTCCCCACCAGGGAATGCTGGCGATGCCCATCAGGCCCTATTCACAAGTGGGCCCCCAGCTTCTGGATCTGCCCTGTCCCAGCCACGAAAACACACACAGGCCGAACCCTGAGCCCTGCTTAGGGTGACCTTTGCGGCCCAGGTGGTTGGAATGGCACCACTGTGTTAGGGGAGAGGAGGCCCGAGGAAGCCTTCAGGGAGCTGCCACAGCATAGCAGTGCTCCAGAAAAGGCACTCTCCTTTCTGTAGGCTGCATGCGCACTCGAGCTGCTGCTTGAGGCAGAGAGAGGACAGCTAGGCGATCCATGGCTGAAGGCAATGCAGAGAGATGTTTTGGTGGGGCGGTGGCTCCATCTGCTGGCTGACAAGCGTGGAAGGAGAAGCCTCATTCCCACTGAGTTCCGGAGGAAGTTTCCAAACATTAGGCACTCTGGGTGCACAAGCTAGGGAGTGCTACTGAGGACTTCCCTCTGGCAACAGAGTGGGCACCAAGGGCATCTGGGCTGGAGGGTGCTTGGAAGCCGCAGGGGAGCCATTGGGCACCCAGTGCTCTCTGATGGAGAACACTGCAGGCCCGAGCATCCATGAACTCCTCCAAGGCTTTGGAGGGGGAAAGTTGTCCTTAGCAGAAGGCTTCCTGCCTCGTGCAGCAGGCCTTTCTGGATGGCGAAGCTGCAGCTTCCTTGCAGGCTGCTGGTCCAGGGGCATGTGTCCCCTGGTCCAGAGTGCTGTAGGAGGAGCTCCTAGCAAGGGGAGCCAAGCACCTTGTTTCCTTGGCCTAGACTGGGCTGTGCACACAGAGGCCTGCCAGCAGTGAAGACAGCGCAGGCAGCAAGGGGATGTGTCAGGCAGATAAGAGGCAGCAGGAGTCCCACTTGAAAGTGGGGTCATGACTGTTTTGACCCCAGGCTCCAACGGCAACCTGCATACATAGCCTCTGGACCTGCAGCTTCCAAGGAGTGCAAGAGACACACAGGCAACACCCTGTTGCCTTCTCGTATGAACTGTGCTCCATGGAGGTCCTGTTGCCTGGCAGTGGCCTAGGCCAGCACAGACCCTAGGGAGGCCTGGCCCAGCCTGGGATGGGCCGCGACCTAGCAGGGCAATGGGCAAGCCTGGAACTTGAGGCCAGGCTGCAGGCTCATTCCAGGTTGGGCCTGGTGCAGAGAGCCTTGAGCCAGGACCTACAGGGCGAATGCTCAGGCCAGTGGCTTCTCCCTGTAATCCATGTTCCTCACTCGGGCTGCTCTGCTTGTCAGACCCACACTCCCTAGAAGTGTGTTTCTGAGGCATTTGGACAGTTGGGAAGTGGAGGCTCTCCCAACATTGGAGGCCTGCCTTGAACATTGCTCTGCATACTAAGAGGATTCCCTGCACCTCTGGTGCTGGGGAGAGATTTTCTGCACACAGGAGTCATTGGCACACACAGTGTTTCCCCACGGAAAGTGGTGTCAAAAAGCTCCCTTACAGGAATGCAGGGCACTGTCCCTTTGAAGCCCTCAATGCAGCAGGCTGTCATGGACTCGGCTGCAGGCCTTTGTGGCTGCAGAGACTGCAGCTCCTCTGGAGGTTATGGGTCAATTTGCACTCCTCTTTGAGTAAATGAGGCTTGTGGGATGAGCACCTTGCAAAGAGTGGCAAGCAGCCTGCTCCTTTTGGTGAGACGCACGTGTGGTGAGAGAGGCTTGGCAGCAGAGAAGAAGCAAGAGGGGCAGCCAGGGAGGGGATTTGCATGCAGCTTGGAGGTCCCAGATGTCCTGCTTCCCCACCAGGGAATGCTGGCGATGCCCATCAGGCCCTATTCACAAGTGGGCCCCCAGCTTCTGGATCTGCCCTGTCCCAGCCACGAAAACACACACAGGCCGAACCCTGAGCCCTGCTTAGGGTGACCTTTGCGGCCCAGGTGGTTGGAATGGCACAACTGTGTTAGGGGAGAGGAGGCCCGAGGAGGCCTTCAGGGAGCTGCCACAGCATAGCAGTGCTCCAGAAAAGGCACTCTCCTTTCTGTAGGCTGCATGCGCACTCGAGCTGCTGCTTGAGGCAGAGAGAGGACAGCTAGGCGATCCATGGCTGAAGGCAATGCAGAGAGATGTTTTGGTGGGGCGGTGGCTCCATCTGCTGGCTGACAAGCGTGGAAGGAGAAGCCTCATTCCCACTGAGTTCCGGAGGAAGTTTCCAAACATTAGGCACTCTGGGTGCACAAGCTAGGGAGTGCTACTGAGGACTTCCCTCTGGCAACAGAGTGGGCACCAAGGGCATCTGGGCTGGAGGGTGCTTGGAAGCCGCAGGGGAGCCATTGGGCACCCAGTGCTCTCTGATGGAGAACACTGCAGGCCCGAGCATCCATGAACTCCTCCAAGGCTTTGGAGGGGGAAAGTTGTCCTTAGCAGAAGGCTTCCTGCCTCGTGCAGCAGGCCTTTCTGGATGGCGAAGCTGCAGCTTCCTTGCAGGCTGCTGGTCCAGGGGCATGTGTCCCCTGGTCCAGAGTGCTGTAGGAGGAGCTCCTAGCAAGGGGAGCCAAGCACCTTGTTTCCTTGGCCTAGACTGGGCTGTGCACACAGAGGCCTGCCAGCAGTGAAGACAGCGCAGGCAGCAAGGGGATGTGTCAGGCAGATAAGAGGCAGCAGGAGTCCCACTTGAAAGTGGGGTCATGACTGTTTTGACCCCAGGCTCCAACGGCAACCTGCATACATAGCCTCTGGACCTGCAGCTTCCCAGGAGTGCAAGAGACACACAGGCAACACCCTGTTGCCTTCTCGTATGAACTGTGCTCCATGGAGGTCCTGTTGCCTGGCAGTGGCCTAGGCCAGCACAGACCCTAGGGAGGCCTGGCCCAGCCTGGGATGGGCCGCGACCTAGCAGGGCAACGGGCAAGCCTGGAACTTGAGGCCAGGCTGCAGGCTCATTCCAGGTTGGGCCTGGTGCAGAGAGCCTTGAGCCAGGACCTACAGGGCGAATGCTCAGGCCAGTGGCTTCTCCCTGTAATCCATGTTCCTCACTCGGGCTGCTCTGCTTGTCAGACCCACACTCCCTAGAAGTGTGTTTCTGAGGCATTTGGACAGTTGGGAAGTGGAGGCTCTCCCAACATTGGAGGCCTGCCTTGAACATTGCTCTGCATACTAAGAGGATTCCCTGCACCTCTGGTGCTGGGGAGAGATTTTCTGCACACAGGAGTCATTGGCACACACAGTGTTTCCCCACGGAAAGTGGTGTCAAAAAGCTCCCTTACAGGAATGCAGGGCACTGTCCCTTTGAAGCCCTCAACGCAGCAGGCTGTCATGGACTCGGCTGCAGGCCTTTGTGGCTGCAGAGACTGCAGCTCCTCTGGAGGTTATGGGTCAATTTGCACTCCTCTTTGAGTAAATGAGGCTTGTGGGGTGAGCACCTTGCAAAGAGTGGCAAGCAGCCTGCTCCTTTTGGTGAGACGCACGTGTGGTGAGAGAGGCTTGGCAGCAGAGAAGAAGCAAGAGGGGCAGCCAGGGAGGGGATTTTCATGCAGCTTGGAGGTCCCAGATGTCCTGCTTCCCCACCAGGGAATGCTGGCGATGCCCATCAGGCCCTATTCACAAGTGGGCCCCCAGCTTCTGGATCTGCCCTGTCCCAGCCACGAAAACACACACAGGCCGAACCCTGAGCCCTGCTTAGGGTGACCTTTGCGGCCCAGGTGGTTGGAATGGCACAACTGTGTTAGGGGAGAGGAGGCCCGAGGAGGCCTTCAGGGAGCTGCCACAGCATAGCAGTGCTCCAGAAAAGGCACTCTCCTTTCTGTAGGCTGCATGCGCACTCGAGCTGCTGCTTGAGGCAGAGAGAGGACAGCTAGGCGATCCATGGCTGAAGGCAATGCAGAGAGATGTTTTGGTGGGGCGGTGGCTCCATCTGCTGGCTGACAAGCGTGGAAGGAGAAGCCTCATTCCCACTGAGTTCCGGAGGAAGTTTCCAAACATTAGGCACTCTGGGTGCACAAGCTAGGGAGTGCTACTGAGGACTTCCCTCTGGCAACAGAGTGGGCACCAAGGGCATCTGGGCTGGAGGGTGCTTGGAAGCCGCAGGGGAGCCATTGGGCACCCAGTGCTCTCTGATGGAGAACACTGCAGGCCCGAGCATCCATGAACTCCTCCAAGGCTTTGGAGGGGGAAAGTTGTCCTTAGCAGAAGGCTTCCTGCCTCGTGCAGCAGGCCTTTCTGGATGGCGAAGCTGCAGCTTCCTTGCAGGCTGCTGGTCCAGGGGCATGTGTCCCCTGGTCCAGAGTGCTGTAGGAGGAGCTGCTAGCAAGGGGAGCCAAGCACCTTGTTTCCTTGGCCTAGACTGGGCTGTGCACACAGAGGCCTGCCAGCAGTGAAGACAGCGCAGGCAGCAAGGGGATGTGTCAGGCAGATAAGAGGCAGCAGGAGTCCCACTTGAAAGTGGGGTCATGACTGTTTTGACCCCAGGCTCCAATGGCAACCTGCATACATAGCCTCTGGACCTGCAGCTTCCCAGGAGTGCAAGAGACACACAGGCAACACCCTGTTGCCTTCTCGTATGAACTGTGCTCCATGGAGGTCCTGTTGCCTGGCAGTGGCCTAGGCCAGCACAGACCCTAGGGAGGCCTGGCCCAGCCTGGGATGGGCCGCGACCTAGCAGGGCAACGGGCAAGCCTGGAACTTGAGGCCAGGCTGCAGGCTCATTCCAGGTTGGGCCTGGTGCAGAGAGCCTTGAGCCAGGACCTACAGGGCGAATGCTCAGGCCAGTGGCTTCTCCCTGTAATCCATGTTCCTCACTCGGGCTGCTCTGCTTGTCAGACCCACACTCCCTAGAAGTGTGTTTCTGAGGCATTTGGACAGTTGGGAAGTGGAGGCTCTCCCAACATTGGAGGCCTGCCTTGAACATTGCTCTGCATACTAAGAGGATTCCCTGCACCTCTGGTGCTGGGGAGAGATTTTCTGCACGCAGGAGTCATTGGCACACACAGTGTTTCCCCACGGAAAGTGGTGTCAAAAAGCTCCCTTACAGGAATGCAGGGCACTGTCCCTTTGAAGCCCTCAACGCAGCAGGCTGTCATGGACTCGGCTGCAGGCCTTTGTGGCTGCAGAGACTGCAGCTCCTCTGGAGGTTATGGGTCAATTTGCACTCCTCTTTGAGTAAATGAGGCTTGTGGGGTGAGCACCTTGCAAAGAGTGGCAAGCAGCCTGCTCCTTTTGGTGAGACGCATGTGTGGTGAGAGAGGCTTGGCAGCAGAGAAGAAGCAAGAGGGGCAGCCAGGGAGGGGATTTGCATGCAGCTTGGAGGTCGCAGATGTCCTGCTTCCCCACCAGGGAATGCTGGCGATGCCCATCAGGCCCTATTCACAAGTGGGCCCCCAGCTTCTGGATCTGCCCTGTCCCAGCCACGAAAACACACACAGGCCGAACCCTGAGCCCTGCTTAGGGTGACCTTTGCGGCCCAGGTGGTTGGAATGGCACAACTGTGTTAGGGGAGAGGAGGCCCGAGGAGGCCTTCAGGGAGCTGCCACAGCATAGCAGTGCTCCAGAAAAGGCACTCTCCTTTCTGTAGGCTGCATGCGCACTCGAGCTGCTGCTTGAGGCAGAGAGAGGACAGCTAGGCGATCCATGGCCGAAGGCAATGCAGAGAGATGTTTTGGTGGGGCGGTGGCTCCATCTGCTGGCTGACAAGCGTGGAAGGAGAAGCCTCATTCCCACTGAGTTCCGGAGGAAGTTTCCAAACATTAGGCACTCTGGGTGCACAAGCTAGGGAGTGCTACTGAGGACTTCCCTCTGGCAACAGAGTGGGCACCAAGGGCATCTGGGCTGGAGGGTGCTTGGAAGCCGCAGGGGAGCCATTGGGCACCCAGTGCTCTCTGATGGAGAACACTGCAGGCCCGAGCATCCATGAACTCCTCCAAGGCTTTGGAGGGGGAAAGTTGTCCTTAGCAGAAGGCTTCCTGCCTCGTGCAGCAGGCCTTTCTGGATGGCGAAGCTGCAGCTTCCTTGCAGGCTGCTGGTCCAGGGGCATGTGTCCCCTGGTCCAGAGTGCTGTAGGAGGAGCTGCTAGCAAGGGGAGCCAAGCACCTTGTTTCCTTGGCCTAGACTGGGCTGTGCACACAGAGGCCTGCCAGCAGTGAAGACAGCGCAGGCAGCAAGGGGATGTGTCAGGCAGATAAGAGGCAGCAGGAGTCCCACTTGAAAGTGGGGTCATGACTGTTTTGACCCCAGGCTCCAACGGCAACCTGCATACATAGCCTCTGGACCTGCAGCTTCCCAGGAGTGCAAGAGACACACAGGCAATACCCTGTTGCCTTCTCGTATGAACTGTGCTCCATGGAGGTCCTGTTGCCTGGCAGTGGACTAGGCCAGCACAGACCCTAGGGAGGCCTGGCCCAGACTGGGATGGGCCGCGACCTAGCAGGGCAATGGGCAAGCCTGGAACTTGAGGCCAGGCTGCAGGCTCATTCCAGGTTGGGCCTGGTGCAGAGAGCCTTGAGCCAGGACCTACAGGGCGAATGCTCAGGCCAGTGGCTTCTCCCTGTAATCCATGTTCCTCACTCGGGCTGCTCTGCTTGTCAGACCCACACTCCCTAGAAGTGTGTTTCTGAGGCATTTGGACAGTTGGGAAGTGGAGGCTCTCCCAACATTGGAGGCCTGCCTTGAACATTGCTCTGCATACTAAGAGGATTCCCTGCACCTCTGGTGCTGGGGAGAGATTTTCTGCACACAGGAGTCATTGGCACACACAGTGTTTCCCCACGGAAAGTGGTGTCAAAAAGCTCCCTTACAGGAATGCAGGGCACTGTCCCTTTGAAGCCCTCAACGCAGCAGGCTGTCATGGACTCGGCTGCAGGCCTTTGTGGCTGCAGAGACTGCAGCTCCTCTGGAGGTTATGGGTCAATTTGCACTCCTCTTTGAGTAAATGAGGCTTGTGGGGTGAGCACCTTGCAAAGAGTGGCAAGCAGCCTGCTCCTTTTGGTGAGACGCACGTGTGGTGAGAGAGGCTTGGCAGCAGAGAAGAAGCAAGAGGGGCAGCCAGGGAGGGGATTTGCATGCAGCTTGGAGGTCGCAGATGTCCTGCTTCCCCACCAGGGAATGCTGGTGATGCCCATCAGGCCCTATTCACAAGTGGGCCCCCAGCTTCTGGATCTGCCCTGTCCCAGCCACGAAAACACACACAGGCCGAACCCTGAGCCCTGCTTAGGGTGACCTTTGCGGCCCAGGTGGTTGGAATGGCACAACTGTGTTAGGGGAGAGGAGGCCCGAGGAGGCCTTCAGGGAGCTGCCACAGCATAGCAGTGCTCCAGAAAAGGCACTCTCCTTTCTGTAGGCTGCATGCGCACTCGAGCTGCTGCTTGAGGCAGAGAGAGGACAGCTAGGCGATCCATGGCTGAAGGCAATGCAGAGAGATGTTTTGGTGGGGCGGTGGCTCCATCTGCTGGCTGACAAGCGTGGAAGGAGAAGCCTCATTCCCACTGAGTTCCGGAGGAAGTTTCCAAACATTAGGCACTCTGGGTGCACAAGCTAGGGAGTGCTACTGAGGACTTCCCTCTGGCAACAGAGTGGGCACCAAGGGCATCTGGGCTGGAGGGTGCTTGGAAGCCGCAGGGGAGCCATTGGGCACCCAGTGCTCTCTGATGGAGAACACTGCAGGCCCGAGCATCCATGAACTCCTCCAAGGCTTTGGAGGGGGAAAGTTGTCCTTAGCAGAAGGCTTCCTGCCTCGTGCAGCAGGCCTTTCTGGATGGCGAAGCTGCAGCTTCCTTGCAGGCTGCTGGTCCAGGGGCATGTGTCCCCTGGTCCAGAGTGCTGTAGGAGGAGCTCCTAGCAAGGGGAGCCAAGCACCTTGCTTCCTTGGCCTAGACTGGGCTGTGCACACAGAGGCCTGCCAGCAGTGAAGACAGCGCAGGCAGCAAGGGGATGTGTCAGGCAGATAAGAGGCAGCAGGAGTCCCACTTGAAAGTGGGGTCATGACTGTTTTGACCCCAGGCTCCAACGGCAACCTGCATACATAGCCTCTGGACCTGCAGCTTCCCAGGAGTGCAAGAGACACACAGGCAACACCCTGTTGCCTTCTCGTATGAACTGTGCTCCATGGAGGTCCTGTTGCCTGGCAGTGGCCTAGGCCAGCACAGACCCTAGGGAGGCCTGGCCCAGCCTGGGATGGGCCGCGACCTAGCAGGGCAATGGGCAAGCCTGGAACTTGAGGCCAGGCTGCAGGCTCATTCCAGGTTGGGCCTGGTGCAGAGAGCCTTGAGCCAGGACCTACAGGGCGAATGCTCAGGCCAGTGGCTTCTCCCTGTAATCCATGTTCCTCACTCGGGCTGCTCTGCTTGTCAGACCCACACTCCCTAGAAGTGTGTTTCTGAGGCATTTGGACAGTTGGGAAGTGGAGGCTCTCGCAACATTGGAGGCCTGCCTTGAACATTGCTCTGCATACTAAGAGGATTCCCTGCACCTCTGGTGCTGGGGAGAGATTTTCTGCACACAGGAGTCATTGGCACACACAGTGTTTCCCCACGGAAAGTGGTGTCAAAAAGCTCCCTTACAGGAATGCAGGGCACTGTCCCTTTGAAGCCCTCAACGCAGCAGGCTGTCATGGACTCGGCTGCAGGCCTTTGTGGCTGCAGAGACTGCAGCTCCTCTGGAGGTTATGGGTCAATTTGCACTCCTCTTTGAGTAAATGAGGCTTGTGGGGTGAGCACCTTGCAAAGAGTGGCAAGCAGCCTGCTCCTTTTGGTGAGACGCACGTGTGGTGAGAGAGGCTTGGCAGCAGAGAAGAAGCAAGAGGGGCAGCCAGGGAGGGGATTTGCATGCAGCTTGGAGGTCGCAGATGTCCTGCTTCCCCACCAGGGAATGCTGGCGATGCCCATCAGGCCCTATTCACAAGTGGGCCCCCAGCTTCTGGATCTGCCCTGTCCCAGCCACGAAAACACACACAGGCCGAACCCTGAGCCCTGCTTAGGGTGACCTTTGCGGCCCAGGTGGTTGGAATGGCACAACTGTGTTAGGGGAGAGGAGGCCCGAGGAGGCCTTCAGGGAGCTGCCACAGCATAGCAGTGCTCCAGAAAAGGCACTCTCCTTTCTGTAGGCTGCATGCGCACTCGAGCTGCTGCTTGAGGCAGAGAGAGGACAGCTAGGCGATCCATGGCTGAAGGCAATGCAGAGAGATGTTTTGGTGGGGCGGTGGCTCCATCTGCTGGCTGACAAGCGTGGAAGGAGAAGCCTCATTCCCACTGAGTTCCGGAGGAAGTTTCCAAACATTAGGCACTCTGGGTGCACAAGCTAGGGAGTGCTACTGAGGACTTCCCTCTGGCAACAGAGTGGGCACCAAGGGCATCTGGGCTGGAGGGTGCTTGGAAGCCGCAGGGGAGCCATTGGGCACCCAGTGCTCTCTGATGGAGAACACTGCAGGCCCGAGCATCCATGAACTCCTCCAAGGCTTTGGAGGGGGAAAGTTGTCCTTAGCAGAAGGCTTCCTGCCTCGTGCAGCAGGCCTTTCTGGATGGCGAAGCTGAAGCTTCCTTGCAGGCTGCTGGTCCAGGGGCATGTGTCCCCTGGTCCCGAGTGCTGTAGGAGGAGCTCCTAGCAAGGGGAGCCAAGCACCTTGTTTCCTTGGCCTAGACTGGGCTGTGCACACAGAGGCCTGCCAGCAGTGAAGACAGCGCAGGCAGCAAGGGGATGTGTCAGGCAGATAAGAGGCAGCAGGAGTCCCACTTGAAAGTGGGGTCATGACTGTTTTGACCCCAGGCTCCAACGGCAACCTGCATACATAGCCTCTGGACCTGCAGCTTCCCAGGAGTGCAAGAGACACACAGGCAACACCCTGTTGCCTTCTCGTATGAACTGTGCTCCATGGAGGTCCTGTTGCCTGGCAGTGGCCTAGGCCAGCACAGACCCTAGGGAGGCCTGGCCCAGCCTGGGATGGGCCGCGACCTAGCAGGGCAACGGGCAAGCCTGGAACTTGAGGCCAGGCTGCAGGCTCATTCCAGGTTGGGCCTGGTGCAGAGAGCCTTGAGCCAGGACCTACAGGGCGAATGCTCAGGCCAGTGGCTTCTCCCTGTAATCCATGTTCCTCACTCGGGCTGCTCTGCTTGTCAGACCCACACTCCCTAGAAGTGTGTTTCTGAGGCATTTGGACAGTTGGGAAGTGGAGGCTCTCGCAACATTGGAGGCCTGCCTTGAACATTGCTCTGCATACTAAGAGGATTCCCTGCACCTCTGGTGCTGGGGAGAGATTTTCTGCACACAGGAGTCATTGGCACACACAGTGTTTCCCCACGGAAAGTGGTGTCAAAAAGCTCCCTTACAGGAATGCAGGGCACTGTCCCTTTGAAGCCCTCAACGCAGCAGGCTGTCATGGACTCGGCTGCAGGCCTTTGTGGCTGCAGAGACTGCAGCTCCTCTGGAGGTTATGGGTCAATTTGCACTCCTCTTTGAGTAAATGAGGCTTGTGGGGTGAGCACCTTGCAAAGAGTGGCAAGCAGCCTGCTCCTTTTGGTGAGACGCACGTGTGGTGAGAGAGGCTTGGCAGCAGAGAAGAAGCAAGAGGGGCAGCCAGGGAGGGGATTTGCATGCAGCTTGGAGGTCCCAGATGTCCTGCTTCCCCACCAGGGAATGCTGGCGATGCCCATCAGGCCCTATTCACAAGTGGGCCCCCAGCTTCTGGATCTGCCCTGTCCCAGCCACGAAAACACACACAGGCCGAACCCTGAGCCCTGCTTAGGGTGACCTTTGCGGCCCAGGTGGTTGGAATGGCACAACTGTGTTAGGGGAGAGGAGGCCCGAGGAAGCCTTCAGGGAGCTGCCACAGCATAGCAGTGCTCCAGAAAAGGCACTCTCCTTTCTGTAGGCTGCATGCGCACTCGAGCTGCTGCTTGAGGCAGAGAGAGGACAGCTAGGCGATCCATGGCTGAAGGCAATGCAGAGAGATGTTTTGGTGGGGCGGTGGCTCCATCTGCTGGCTGACAAGCGTGGAAGGAGAAGCCTCATTCCCACTGAGTTCCGGAGGAAGTTTCCAAACATTAGGCACTCTGGGTGCACAAGCTAGGGAGTGCTACTGAGGACTTCCCTCTGGCAACAGAGTGGGCACCAAGGGCATCTGGGCTGGAGGGTGCTTGGAAGCCGCAGGGGAGCCATTGGGCACCCAGTGCTCTCTGATGGAGAACACTGCAGGCCCGAGCATCCATGAACTCCTCCAAGGCTTTGGAGGGGGAAAGTTGTCCTTAGCAGAAGGCTTCCTGCCTCGTGCAGCAGGCCTTTCTGGATGGCGAAGCTGCAGCTTCCTTGCAGGCTGCTGGTCCAGGGGCATGTGTCCCCTGGTCCAGAGTGCTGTAGGAGGAGCTCCTAGCAAGGGGAGCCAAGCACCTTGTTTCCTTGGCCTAGACTGGGCTGTGCACACAGAGGCCTGCCAGCAGTGAAGACAGCGCAGGCAGCAAGGGGATGTGTCAGGCAGATAAGAGGCAGCAGGAGTCCCACTTGAAAGTGGGGTCATGACTGTTTTGACCCCAGGCTCCAACGGCAACCTGCATACATAGCCTCTGGACCTGCAGCTTCCAAGGAGTGCAAGAGACACACAGGCAACACCCTGTTGCCTTCTCGTATGAACTGTGCTCCATGGAGGTCCTGTTGCCTGGCAGTGGCCTAGGCCAGCACAGACCCTAGGGAGGCCTGGCCCAGCCTGGGATGGGCCGCGACCTAGCAGGGCAATGGGCAAGCCTGGAACTTGAGGCCAGGCTGCAGGCTCATTCCAGGTTGGGCCTGGTGCAGAGAGCCTTGAGCCAGGACCTACAGGGCGAATGCTCAGGCCAGTGGCTTCTCCCTGTAATCCATGTTCCTCACTCGGGCTGCTCTGCTTGTCAGACCCACACTCCCTAGAAGTGTGTTTCTGAGGCATTTGGACAGTTGGGAAGTGGAGGCTCTCCCAACATTGGAGGCCTGCCTTGAACATTGCTCTGCATACTAAGAGGATTCCCTGCACCTCTGGTGCTGGGGAGAGATTTTCTGCACACAGGAGTCATTGGCACACACAGTGTTTCCCCACGGAAAGTGGTGTCAAAAAGCTCCCTTACAGGAATGCAGGGCACTGTCCCTTTGAAGCCCTCAATGCAGCAGGCTGTCATGGACTCGGCTGCAGGCCTTTGTGGCTGCAGAGACTGCAGCTCCTCTGGAGGTTATGGGTCAATTTGCACTCCTCTTTGAGTAAATGAGGCTTGTGGGATGAGCACCTTGCAAAGAGTGGCAAGCAGCCTGCTCCTTTTGGTGAGACGCACGTGTGGTGAGAGAGGCTTGGCAGCAGAGAAGAAGCAAGAGGGGCAGCCAGGGAGGGGATTTGCATGCAGCTTGGAGGTCCCAGATGTCCTGCTTCCCCACCAGGGAATGCTGGCGATGCCCATCAGGCCCTATTCACAAGTGGGCCCCCAGCTTCTGGATCTGCCCTGTCCCAGCCACGAAAACACACACAGGCTGAACCCTGAGCCCTGCTTAGGGTGACCTTTGCGGCCCAGGTGGTTGGAATGGCACAACTGTGTTAGGGGAGAGGAGGCCCGAGGAGGCCTTCAGGGAGCTGCCACAGCATAGCAGTGCTCCAGAAAAGGCACTCTCCTTTCTGTAGGCTGCATGCGCACTCGAGCTGCTGCTTGAGGCAGAGAGAGGACAGCTAGGCGATCCATGGCTGAAGGCAATGCAGAGAGATGTTTTGGTGGGGCGGTGGCTCCATCTGCTGGCTGACAAGCGTGGAAGGAGAAGCCTCATTCCCACTGAGTTCCGGAGGAAGTTTCCAAACATTAGGCACTCTGGGTGCACAAGCTAGGGAGTGCTACTGAGGACTTCCCTCTGGCAACAGAGTGGGCACCAAGGGCATCTGGGCTGGAGGGTGCTTGGAAGCCGCAGGGGAGCCATTGGGCACCCAGTGCTCTCTGATGGAGAACACTGCAGGCCCGAGCATCCATGAACTCCTCCAAGGCTTTGGAGGGGGAAAGTTGTCCTTAGCAGAAGGCTTCCTGCCTCGTGCAGCAGGCCTTTCTGGATGGCGAAGCTGAAGCTTCCTTGCAGGCTGCTGGTCCAGGGGCATGTGTCCCCTGGTCCCGAGTGCTGTAGGAGGAGCTCCTAGCAAGGGGAGCCAAGCACCTTGTTTCCTTGGCCTAGACTGGGCTGTGCACACAGAGGCCTGCCAGCAGTGAAGACAGCGCAGGCAGCAAGGGGATGTGTCAGGCAGATAAGAGGCAGCAGGAGTCCCACTTGAAAGTGGGGTCATGACTGTTTTGACCCCAGGCTCCAACGGCAACCTGCATACATAGCCTCTGGACCTGCAGCTTCCCAGGAGTGCAAGAGACACACAGGCAACACCCTGTTGCCTTCTCGTATGAACTGTGCTCCATGGAGGTCCTGTTGCCTGGCAGTGGCCTAGGCCAGCACAGACCCTAGGGAGGCCTGGCCCAGCCTGGGATGGGCCGTGACCTAGCAGGGCAACGGGCAAGCCTGGAACTTGAGGCCAGGCTGCAGGCTCATTCCAGGTTGGGCCTGGTGCAGAGAGCCTTGAGCCAGGACCTACAGGGCGAATGCTCAGGCCAGTGGCTTCTCCCTGTAATCCATGTTCCTCACTCGGGCTGCTCTGCTTGTCAGACCCACACTCCCTAGAAGTGTGTTTCTGAGGCATTTGGACAGTTGGGAAGTGGAGGCTCTCCCAACATTGGAGGCCTGCCTTGAACATTGCTCTGCATACTAAGAGGATTCCCTGCACCTCTGGTGCTGGGGAGAGATTTTCTGCACACAGGAGTCATTGGCACACACAGTGTTTCCCCACGGAAAGTGGTGTCAAAAAGCTCCCTTACAGGAATGCAGGGCACTGTCCCTTTGAAGCCCTCAACGCAGCAGGCTGTCATGGACTCGGCTGCAGGCCTTTGTGGCTGCAGAGACTGCAGCTCCTCTGGAGGTTATGGGTCAATGTGCACTCCTCTTTGAGTAAATGAGGCTTGTGGGGTGAGCACCTTGCAAAGAGTGGCAAGCAGCCTGCTCCTTTTGGTGAGACGCACGTGTGGTGAGAGAGGCTTGGCAGCAGAGAAGAAGCAAGAGGGGCAGCCAGGGAGGGGATTTGCATGCAGCTTGGAGGTCCCAGATGTCCTGCTTCCCCACCAGGGAATGCTGGCGATGCCCATCAGGCCCTATTCACAAGTGGGCCCCCAGCTTCTGGATCTGCCCTGTCCCAGCCACGAAAACACACACAGGCCGAACCCTGAGCCCTGCTTAGGGTGACCTTTGCGGCCCAGGTGGTTGGAATGGCACAACTGTGTTAGGGGAGAGGAGGCCCGAGGAAGCCTTCAGGGAGCTGCCACAGCATAGCAGTGCTCCAGAAAAGGCACTCTCCTTTCTGTAGGCTGCATGCGCACTCGAGCTGCTGCTTGAGGCAGAGAGAGGACAGCTAGGCGATCCATGGCTGAAGGCAATGCAGAGAGATGTTTTGGTGGGGCGGTGGCTCCATCTGCTGGCTGACAAGCGTGGAAGGAGAAGCCTCATTCCCACTGAGTTCCGGAGGAAGTTTCCAAACATTAGGCACTCTGGGTGCACAAGCTAGGGAGTGCTACTGAGGACTTCCCTCTGGCAACAGAGTGGGCACCAAGGGCATCTGGGCTGGAGGGTGCTTGGAAGCCGCAGGGGAGCCATTGGGCACCCAGTGCTCTCTGATGGAGAACACTGCAGGCCCGAGCATCCATGAACTCCTCCAAGGCTTTGGAGGGGGAAAGTTGTCCTTAGCAGAAGGCTTCCTGCCTCGTGCAGCAGGCCTTTCTGGATGGCGAAGCTGCAGCTTCCTTGCAGGCTGCTGGTCCAGGGGCATGTGTCCCCTGGTCCAGAGTGCTGTAGGAGGAGCTCCTAGCAAGGGGAGCCAAGCACCTTGTTTCCTTGGCCTAGACTGGGCTGTGCACACAGAGGCCTGCCAGCAGTGAAGACAGCGCAGGCAGCAAGGGGATGTGTCAGGCAGATAAGAGGCAGCAGGAGTCCCACTTGAAAGTGGGGTCATGACTGTTTTGACCCCAGGCTCCAACGGCAACCTGCATACATAGCCTCTGGACCTGCAGCTTCCAAGGAGTGCAAGAGACACACAGGCAACACCCTGTTGCCTTCTCGTATGAACTGTGCTCCATGGAGGTCCTGTTGCCTGGCAGTGGCCTAGGCCAGCACAGACCCTAGGGAGGCCTGGCCCAGCCTGGGATGGGCCGCGACCTAGCAGGGCAACGGGCAAGCCTGGAACTTGAGGCCAGGCTGCAGGCTCATTCCAGGTTGGGCCTGGTGCAGAGAGCCTTGAGCCAGGACCTACAGGGCGAATGCTCAGGCCAGTGGCTTCTCCCTGTAATCCATGTTCCTCACTCGGGCTGCTCTGCTTGTCAGACCCACACTCCCTAGAAGTGTGTTTCTGAGGCATTTGGACAGTTGGGAAGTGGAGGCTCTCCCAACATTGGAGGCCTGCCTTGAACATTGCTCTGCATACTAAGAGGATTCCCTGCACCTCTGGTGCTGGGGAGAGATTTTCTGCACACAGGAGTCATTGGCACACACAGTGTTTCCCCACGGAAAGTGGTGTCAAAAAGCTCCCTTACAGGAATGCAGGGCACTGTCCCTTTGAAGCCCTCAATGCAGCAGGCTGTCATGGACTCGGCTGCAGGCCTTTGTGGCTGCAGAGACTGCAGCTCCTCTGGAGGTTATGGGTCAATTTGCACTCCTCTTTGAGTAAATGAGGCTTGTGGGATGAGCACCTTGCAAAGAGTGGCAAGCAGCCTGCTCCTTTTGGTGAGACGCACGTGTGGTGAGAGAGGCTTGGCAGCAGAGAAGAAGCAAGAGGGGCAGCCAGGGAGGGGATTTTCATGCAGCTTGGAGGTCCCAGATGTCCTGCTTCCCCACCAGGGAATGCTGGCGATGCCCATCAGGCCCTATTCACAAGTGGGCCCCCAGCTTCTGGATCTGCCCTGTCCCAGCCACGAAAACACACACAGGCCGAACCCTGAGCCCTGCTTAGGGTGACCTTTGCGGCCCAGGTGGTTGGAATGGCACAACTGTGTTAGGGGAGAGGAGGCCCGAGGAGGCCTTCAGGGAGCTGCCACAGCATAGCAGTGCTCCAGAAAAGGCACTCTCCTTTCTGTAGGCTGCATGCGCACTCGAGCTGCTGCTTGAGGCAGAGAGAGGACAGCTAGGCGATCCATGGCTGAAGGCAATGCAGAGAGATGTTTTGGTGGGGCGGTGGCTCCATCTGCTGGCTGACAAGCGTGGAAGGAGAAGCCTCATTCCCACTGAGTTCCGGAGGAAGTTTCCAAACATTAGGCACTCTGGGTGCACAAGCTAGGGAGTGCTACTGAGGACTTCCCTCTGGCAACAGAGTGGGCACCAAGGGCATCTGGGCTGGAGGGTGCTTGGAAGCCGCAGGGGAGCCATTGGGCACCCAGTGCTCTCTGATGGAGAACACTGCAGGCCCGAGCATCCATGAACTCCTCCAAGGCTTTGGAGGGGGAAAGTTGTCCTTAGCAGAAGGCTTCCTGCCTCGTGCAGCAGGCCTTTCTGGATGGCGAAGCTGCAGCTTCCTTGCAGGCTGCTGGTCCAGGGGCATGTGTCCCCTGGTCCAGAGTGCTGTAGGAGGAGCTCCTAGCAAGGGGAGCCAAGCACCTTGTTTCCTTGGCCTAGACTGGGCTGTGCACACAGAGGCCTGCCAGCAGTGAAGACAGCGCAGGCAGCAAGGGGATGTGTCAGGCAGATAAGAGGCAGCAGGAGTCCCACTTGAAAGTGGGGTCATGACTGTTTTGACCCCAGGTTCCAACGGCAACCTGCATACATAGCCTCTGGACCTGAAGCTTCCCAGGAGTGCAAGAGACACACAGGCAACACCCTGTTGCCTTCTCGTATGAACTGTGCTCCATGGAGGTCCTGTTGCCTGGCAGTGGCCTAGGCCAGCACAGACCCTAGGGAGGCCTGGCCCAGCCTGGGATGGGCCGCGACCTAGCAGGGCAATGGGCAAGCCTGGAACTTGAGGCCAGGCTGCAGGCTCATTCCAGGTTGGGCCTGGTGCAGAGAGCCTTGAGCCAGGACCTACAGGGCGAATGCTCAGGCCAGTGGCTTCTCCCTGTAATCCATGTTCCTCACTCGGGCTGCTCTGCTTGTCAGACCCACACTCCCTAGAAGTGTGTTTCTGAGGCATTTGGACAGTTGGGAAGTGGAGGCTCTCCCAACATTGGAGGCCTGCCTTGAACATTGCTCTGCATACTAAGAGGATTCCCTGCACCTCTGGTGCTGGGGAGAGATTTTCTGCACACAGGAGTCATTGGCACACACAGTGTTTCCCCACGGAAAGTGGTGTCAAAAAGCTCCCTTACAGGAATGCAGGGCACTGTCCCTTTGAAGCCCTCAACGCAGCAGGCTGTCATGGACTCGGCTGCAGGCCTTTGTGGCTGCAGAGACTGCAGCTCCTCTGGAGGTTATGGGTCAATTTGCACTCCTCTTTGAGTAAATGAGGCTTGTGGGATGAGCACCTTGCAAAGAGTGGCAAGCAGCCTGCTCCTTTTGGTGAGACGCACGTGTGGTGAGAGAGGCTTGGCAGCAGAGAAGAAGCAAGAGGGGCAGCCAGGGAGGGGATTTGCATGCAGCTTGGAGGTCGCAGATGTCCTGCTTCCCCACCAGGGAATGCTGGCGATGCCCATCAGGCCCTATTCACAAGTGGGCCCCCAGCTTCTGGATCTGCCCTGTCCCAGCCACGAAAACACACACAGGCCGAACCCTGAGCCCTGCTTAGGGTGACCTTTGCGGCCCAGGTGGTTGGAATGGCACAACTGTGTTAGGGGAGAGGAGGCCCGAGGAGGCCTTCAGGGAGCTGCCACAGCATAGCAGTGCTCCAGAAAAGGCACTCTCCTTTCTGTAGGCTGCATGCGCACTCGAGCTGCTGCTTGAGGCAGAGAGAGGACAGCTAGGCGATCCATGGCTGAAGGCAATGCAGAGAGATGTTTTGGTGGGGCGGTGGCTCCATCTGCTGGCTGACAAGCGTGGAAGGAGAAGCCTCATTCCCACTGAGTTCCGGAGGAAGTTTCCAAACATTAGGCACTCTGGGTGCACAAGCTAGGGAGTGCTACTGAGGACTTCCCTCTGGCAACAGAGTGGGCACCAAGGGCATCTGGGCTGGAGGGTGCTTGGAAGCCACAGGGGAGCCATTGGGCACCCAGTGCTCTCTGATGGAGAACACTGCAGGCCCGAGCATCCATGAACTCCTCCAAGGCTTTGGAGGGGGAAAGTTGTCCTTAGCAGAAGGCTTCCTGCCTCGTGCAGCAGGCCTTTCTGGATGGCGAAGCTGCAGCTTCCTTGCAGGCTGCTGGTCCAGGGGCATGTGTCCCCTGGTCCAGAGTGCTGTAGGAGGAGCTGCTAGCAAGGGGAGCCAAGCACCTTGTTTCCTTGGCCTAGACTGGGCTGTGCACACAGAGGCCTGCCAGCAGTGAAGACAGCGCAGGCAGCAAGGGGATGTGTCAGGCAGATAAGAGGCAGCAGGAGTCCCACTTGAAAGTGGGGTCATGACTGTTTTGACCCCAGGCTCCAACGGCAACCTGCATACATAGCCTCTGGACCTGCAGCTTCCCAGGAGTGCAAGAGACACACAGGCAACACCCTGTTGCCTTCTCGTATGAACTGTGCTCCATGGAGGTCCTGTTGCCTGGCAGTGGCCTAGGCCAGCACAGACCCTAGGGAGGCCTGGCCCAGCCTGGGATGGGCCGCGACCTAGCAGGGCAATGGGCAAGCCTGGAACTTGAGGCCAGGCTGCAGGCTCATTCCAGGTTGGGCCTGGTGCAGAGAGCCTTGAGCCAGGACCTACAGGGCGAATGCTCAGGCCAGTGGCTTCTCCCTGTAATCCATGTTCCTCACTCGGGCTGCTCTGCTTGTCAGACCCACACTCCCTAGAAGTGTGTTTCTGAGGCATTTGGACAGTTGGGAAGTGGAGGCTCTCCCAACATTGGAGGCCTGCCTTGAACATTGCTCTGCATACTAAGAGGATTCCCTGCACCTCTGGTGCTGGGGAGAGATTTTCTGCACACAGGAGTCATTGGCACACACAGTGTTTCCCCACGGAAAGTGGTGTCAAAAAGCTCCCTTACAGGAATGCAGGGCACTGTCCCTTTGAAGCCCTCAACGCAGCAGGCTGTCATGGACTCGGCTGCAGGCCTTTGTGGCTGCAGAGACTGCAGCTCCTCTGGAGGTTATGGGTCAATTTGCACTCCTCTTTGAGTAAATGAGGCTTGTGGGATGAGCACCTTGCAAAGAGTGGCAAGCAGCCTGCTCCTTTTGGTGAGACGCACGTGTGGTGAGAGAGGCTTGGCAGCAGAGAAGAAGCAAGAGGGGCAGCCAGGGAGGGGATTTGCATGCAGCTTGGAGGTCCCAGATGTCCTGCTTCCCCACCAGGGAATGCTGGCGATGCCCATCAGGCCCTATTCACAAGTGGGCCCCCAGCTTCTGGATCTGCCCTGTCCCAGCCACGAAAACACACACAGGCCGAACCCTGAGCCCTGCTTAGGGTGACCTTTGTGGCCCAGGTGGTTGGAATGGCACAACTGTGTTAGGGGAGAGGAGGCCCGAGGAGGCCTTCAGGGAGCTGCCACAGCATAGCAGTGCTCCAGAAAAGGCACTCTCCTTTCTGTAGGCTGCATGCGCACTCGAGCTGCTGCTTGAGGCAGAGAGAGGACAGCTAGGCGATCCATGGCTGAAGGCAATGCAGAGAGATGTTTTGGTGGGGCGGTGGCTCCATCTGCTGGCTGACAAGCGTGGAAGGAGAAGCCTCATTCCCACTGAGTTCCGGAGGAAGTTTCCAAACATTAGGCACTCTGGGTGCACAAGCTAGGGAGTGCTACTGAGGACTTCCCTCTGGCAACAGAGTGGGCACCAAGGGCATCTGGGCTGGAGGGTGCTTGGAAGCCGCAGGGGAGCCATTGGGCACCCAGTGCTCTCTGATGGAGAACACTGCAGGCCCGAGCATCCATGAACTCCTGCAAGGCTTTGGAGGGGGAAAGTTGTCCTTAGCAGAAGGCTTCCTGCCTCGTGCAGCAGGCCTTTCTGGATGGCGAAGCTGCAGCTTCCTTGCAGGCTGCTGGTCCAGGGGCATGTGTCCCCTGGTCCAGAGTGCTGTAGGAGGAGCTCCTAGCAAGGGGAGCCAAGCACCTTGTTTCCTTGGCCTAGACTGGGCTGTGCACACAGAGGCCTGCCAGCAGTGAAGACAGCGCAGGCAGCAAGGGGATGTGTCAGGCAGATAAGAGGCAGCAGGAGTCCCACTTGAAAGTGGGGTCATGACTGTTTTGACCCCAGGTTCCAACGGCAACCTGCATACATAGCCTCTGGACCTGAAGCTTCCCAGGAGTGCAAGAGACACACAGGCAACACCCTGTTGCCTTCTCGTATGAACTGTGCTCCATGGAGGTCCTGTTGCCTGGCAGTGGCCTAGGCCAGCACAGACCCTAGGGAGGCCTGGCCCAGCCTGGGATGGGCCGCGACCTAGCAGGGCAATGGGCAAGCCTGGAACTTGAGGCCAGGCTGCAGGCTCATTCCAGGTTGGGCCTGGTGCAGAGAGCCTTGAGCCAGGACCTACAGGGCGAATGCTCAGGCCAGTGGCTTCTCCCTGTAATCCATGTTCCTCACTCGGGCTGCTCTGCTTGTCAGACCCACACTCCCTAGAAGTGTGTTTCTGAGGCATTTGGACAGTTGGGAAGTGGAGGCTCTCCCAACATTGGAGGCCTGCCTTGAACATTGCTCTGCATACTAAGAGGATTTCCTGCACCTCTGGTGCTGGGGAGAGATTTTCTGCACACAGGAGTCATTGGCACACACAGTGTTTCCCCACGGAAAGTGGTGTCAAAAAGCTCCCTTACAGGAATGCAGGGCACTGTCCCTTTGAAGCCCTCAACGCAGCAGGCTGTCATGGACTCGGCTGCAGGCCTTTGTGGCTGCAGAGACTGCAGCTCCTCTGGAGGTTATGGGTCAATTTGCACTCCTCTTTGAGTAAATGAGGCTTGTGGGATGAGCACCTTGCAAAGAGTGGCAAGCAGCCTGCTCCTTTTGGTGAGACGCACGTGTGGTGAGAGAGGCTTGGCAGCAGAGAAGAAGCAAGAGGGGCAGCCAGGGAGGGGATTTGCATGCAGCTTGGAGGTCCCAGATGTCCTGCTTCCCCACCAGGGAATGCTGGCGATGCCCATCAGGCCCTATTCACAAGTGGGCCCCCAGCTTCTGGATCTGCCCTGTCCCAGCCACGAAAACACACACAGGCCGAACCCTGAGCCCTGCTTAGGGTGACCTTTGCGGCCCAGGTGGTTGGAATGGCACAACTGTGTTAGGGGAGAGGAGGCCCGAGGAGGCCTTCAGGGAGCTGCCACAGCATAGCAGTGCTCCAGAAAAGGCACTCTCCTTTCTGTAGGCTGCATGCGCACTCGAGCTGCTGCTTGAGGCAGAGAGAGGACAGCTAGGCGATCCATGGCTGAAGGCAATGCAGAGAGATGTTTTGGTGGGGCGGTGGCTCCATCTGCTGGCTGACAAGCGTGGAAGGAGAAGCCTCATTCCCACTGAGTTCCGGAGGAAGTTTCCAAACATTAGGCACTCTGGGTGCACAAGCTAGGGAGTGCTACTGAGGACTTCCCTCTGGCAACAGAGTGGGCACCAAGGGCATCTGGGCTGGAGGGTGCTTGGAAGCCGCAGGGGAGCCATTGGGCACCCAGTGCTCTCTGATGGAGAACACTGCAGGCCCGAGCATCCATGAACTCCTCCAAGGCTTTGGAGGGGGAAAGTTGTCCTTAGCAGAAGGCTTCCTGCCTCGTGCAGCAGGCCTTTCTGGATGGCGAAGCTGCAGCTTCCTTGCAGGCTGCTGGTCCAGGGGCATGTGTCCCCTGGTCCAGAGTGCTGTAGGAGGAGCTGCTAGCAAGGGGAGCCAAGCACCTTGTTTCCTTGGCCTAGACTGGGCTGTGCACACAGAGGCCTGCCAGCAGTGAAGACAGCGCAGGCAGCAAGGGGATGTGTCAGGCAGATAAGAGGCAGCAGGAGTCCCACTTGAAAGTGGGGTCATGACTGTTTTGACCCCAGGCTCCAACGGCAACCTGCATACATAGCCTCTGGACCTGCAGCTTCCCAGGAGTGCAAGAGACACACAGGCAACACCCTGTTGCCTTCTCGTATGAACTGTGCTCCATGGAGGTCCTGTTGCCTGGCAGTGGCCTAGGCCAGCACAGACCCTAGGGAGGCCTGGCCCAGCCTGGGATGGGCCGCGACCTAGCAGGGCAATGGGCAAGCCTGGAACTTGAGGCCAGGCTGCAGGCTCATTCCAGGTTGGGCCTGGTGCAGAGAGCCTTGAGCCAGGACCTACAGGGCGAATGCTCAGGCCAGTGGCTTCTCCCTGTAATCCATGTTCCTCACTCGGGCTGCTCTGCTTGTCAGACCCACACTCCCTAGAAGTGTGTTTCTGAGGCATTTGGACAGTTGGGAAGTGGAGGCTCTCCCAACATTGGAGGCCTGCCTTGAACATTGCTCTGCATACTAAGAGGATTCCCTGCACCTCTGGTGCTGGGGAGAGATTTTCTGCACACAGGAGTCATTGGCACACACAGTGTTTCCCCACGGAAAGTGGTGTCAAAAAGCTCCCTTACAGGAATGCAGGGCACTGTCCCTTTGAAGCCCTCAACGCAGCAGGCTGTCATGGACTCGGCTGCAGGCCTTTGTGGCTGCAGAGACTGCAGCTCCTCTGGAGGTTATGGGTCAATTTGCACTCCTCTTTGAGTAAATGAGGCTTGTGGGGTGAGCACCTTGCAAAGAGTGGCAAGCAGCCTGCTCCTTTTGGTGAGACGCACGTGTGGTGAGAGAGGCTTGGCAGCAGAGAAGAAGCAAGAGGGGCAGCCAGGGAGGGGATTTGCATGCAGCTTGGAGGTCGCAGATGTCCTGCTTCCCCACCAGGGAATGCTGGCGATGCCCATCAGGCCCTATTCACAAGTGGGCCCCCAGCTTCTGGATCTGCCCTGTCCCAGCCACGAAAACACACACAGGCCGAACCCTGAGCCCTGCTTAGGGTGACCTTTGCGGCCCAGGTGGTTGGAATGGCACAACTGTGTTAGGGGAGAGGAGGCCCGAGGAGGCCTTCAGGGAGCTGCCACAGCATAGCAGTGCTCCAGAAAAGGCACTCTCCTTTCTGTAGGCTGCATGCGCACTCGAGCTGCTGCTTGAGGCAGAGAGAGGACAGCTAGGCGATCCATGGCTGAAGGCAATGCAGAGAGATGTTTTGGTGGGGCGGTGGCTCCATCTGCTGGCTGACAAGCGTGGAAGGAGAAGCCTCATTCCCACTGAGTTCCGGAGGAAGTTTCCAAACATTAGGCACTCTGGGTGCACAAGCTAGGGAGTGCTACTGAGGACTTCCCTCTGGCAACAGAGTGGGCACCAAGGGCATCTGGGCTGGAGGGTGCTTGGAAGCCGCAGGGGAGCCATTGGGCACCCAGTGCTCTCTGATGGAGAACACTGCAGGCCCGAGCATCCATGAACTCCTCCAAGGCTTTGGAGGGGGAAAGTTGTCCTTAGCAGAAGGCTTCCTGCCTCGTGCAGCAGGCCTTTCTGGATGGCGAAGCTGCAGCTTCCTTGCAGGCTGCTGGTCCAGGGGCATGTGTCCCCTGGTCCAGAGTGCTGTAGGAGGAGCTCCTAGCAAGGGGAGCCAAGCACCTTGTTTCCTTGGCCTAGACTGGGCTGTGCACACAGAGGCCTGCCAGCAGTGAAGACAGCGCAGGCAGCAAGGGGATGTGTCAGGCAGATAAGAGGCAGCAGGAGTCCCACTTGAAAGTGGGGTCATGACTGTTTTGACCCCAGGCTCCAACGGCAACCTGCATACATAGCCTCTGGACCTGCAGCTTCCCAGGAGTGCAAGAGACACACAGGCAACACCCTGTTGCCTTCTCGTATGAACTGTGCTCCATGGAGGTCCTGTTGCCTGGCAGTGGCCTAGGCCAGCACAGACCCTAGGGAGGCCTGGCCCAGCCTGGGATGGGCCGCGACCTAGCAGGGCAATGGGCAAGCCTGGAACTTGAGGCCAGGCTGCAGGCTCATTCCAGGTTGGGCCTGGTGCAGAGAGCCTTGAGCCAGGACCTACAGGGCGAATGCTCAGGCCAGTGGCTTCTCCCTGTAATCCATGTTCCTCACTCGGGCTGCTCTGCTTGTCAGACCCACACTCCCTAGAAGTGTGTTTCTGAGGCATTTGGACAGTTGGGAAGTGGAGGCTCTCCCAACATTGGAGGCCTGCCTTGAACATTGCTCTGCATACTAAGAGGATTCCCTGCACCTCTGGTGCTGGGGAGAGATTTTCTGCACACAGGAGTCATTGGCACACACAGTGTTTCCCCACGGAAAGTGGTGTCAAAAAGCTCCCTTACAGGAATGCAGGGCACTGTCCCTTTGAAGCCCTCAACGCAGCAGGCTGTCATGGACTCGGCTGCAGGCCTTTGTGGCTGCAGAGACTGCAGCTCCTCTGGAGGTTATGGGTCAATTTGCACTCCTCTTTGAGTAAATGAGGCTTGTGGGGTGAGCACCTTGCAAAGAGTGGCAAGCAGCCTGCTCCTTTTGGTGAGACGCACGTGTGGTGAGAGAGGCTTGGCAGCAGAGAAGAAGCAAGAGGGGCAGCCAGGGAGGGGATTTGCATGCAGCTTGGAGGTCGCAGATGTCCTGCTTCCCCACCAGGGAATGCTGGCGATGCCCATCAGGCCCTATTCACAAGTGGGCCCCCAGCTTCTGGATCTGCCCTGTCCCAGCCACGAAAACACACACAGGCCGAACCCTGAGCCCTGCTTAGGGTGACCTTTGCGGCCCAGGTGGTTGGAATGGCACAACTGTGTTAGGGGAGAGGAGGCCCGAGGAGGCCTTCAGGGAGCTGCCACAGCATAGCAGTGCTCCAGAAAAGGCACTCTCCTTTCTGTAGGCTGCATGCGCACTCGAGCTGCTGCTTGAGGCAGAGAGAGGACAGCTAGGCGATCCATGGCTGAAGGCAATGCAGAGAGATGTTTTGGTGGGGCGGTGGCTCCATCTGCTGGCTGACAAGCGTGGAAGGAGAAGCCTCATTCCCACTGAGTTCCGGAGGAAGTTTCCAAACATTAGGCACTCTGGGTGCACAAGCTAGGGAGTGCTACTGAGGACTTCCCTCTGGCAACAGAGTGGGCACCAAGGGCATCTGGGCTGGAGGGTGCTTGGAAGCCGCAGGGGAGCCATTGGGCACCCAGTGCTCTCTGATGGAGAACACTGCAGGCCCGAGCATCCATGAACTCCTCCAAGGCTTTGGAGGGGGAAAGTTGTCCTTAGCAGAAGGCTTCCTGCCTCGTGCAGCAGGCCTTTCTGGATGGCGAAGCTGCAGCTTCCTTGCAGGCTGCTGGTCCAGGGGCATGTGTCCCCTGGTCCAGAGTGCTGTAGGAGGAGCTCCTAGCAAGGGGAGCCAAGCACCTTGTTTCCTTGGCCTAGACTGGGCTGTGCACACAGAGGCCTGCCAGCAGTGAAGACAGCGCAGGCAGCAAGGGGATGTGTCAGGCAGATAAGAGGCAGCAGGAGTCCCACTTGAAAGTGGGGTCATGACTGTTTTGACCCCAGGCTCCAACGGCAACCTGC
This sequence comes from Hippopotamus amphibius kiboko, assembly GCF_030028045.1. NCBI lineage: Eukaryota > Metazoa > Chordata > Mammalia > Artiodactyla > Hippopotamidae > Hippopotamus > Hippopotamus amphibius. The sequence goes on from NW_026648314.1 coordinate 163,803, forward strand.
ATACATAGCCTCTGGACCTGCAGCTTCCCAGGAGTGCAAGAGACACACAGGCAATACGCTGTTGCCTTCTCGTATGAACTGTGCTCCATGGAGGTCCTGTTGCCTGGCAGTGGACTAGGCCAGCACAGACCCTAGGGAGGCCTGGCCCAGCCTGGGATGGGCCGCGACCTAGCAGGGCAATGGGCAAGCCTGGAACTTGAGGCCAGGCTGCAGGCTCATTCCAGGTTGGGCCTGGTGCAGAGAGCCTTGAGCCAGGACCTACAGGGCGAATGCTCAGGCCAGTGGCTTCTCCCTGTAATCCATGTTCCTCACTCGGGCTGCTCTGCTTGTCAGACCCACACTCCCTAGAAGTGTGTTTCTGAGGCATTTGGACAGTTGGGAAGTGGAGGCTCTCCCAACATTGGAGGCCTGCCTTGAACATTGCTCTGCATACTAAGAGGATTCCCTGCACCTCTGGTGCTGGGGAGAGATTTTCTGCACACAGGAGTCATTGGCACACACAGTGTTTCCCCACGGAAAGTGGTGTCAAAAAGCTCCCTTACAGGAATGCAGGGCACTGTCCCTTTGAAGCCCTCAACGCAGCAGGCTGTCATGGACTCGGCTGCAGGCCTTTGTGGCTGCAGAGACTGCAGCTCCTCTGGAGGTTATGGGTCAATTTGCACTCCTCTTTGAGTAAATGAGGCTTGTGGGATGAGCACCTTGCAAAGAGTGGCAAGCAGCCTGCTCCTTTTGGTGAGACGCACGTGTGGTGAGAGAGGCTTGGCAGCAGAGAAGAAGCAAGAGGGGCAGCCAGGGAGGGGATTTGCATGCAGCTTGGAGGTCCCAGATGTCCTGCTTCCCCACCAGGGAATGCTGGCGATGCCCATCAGGCCCTATTCACAAGTGGGCCCCCAGCTTCTGGATCTGCCCTGTCCCAGCCACGAAAACACACACAGGCCGAACCCTGAGCCCTGCTTAGGGTGACCTTTGT